>NC_056726.1:1023356727-1023374914 GCF_019279795.1 Protopterus annectens | reverse complement strand
TTGTCTTTGAAAGGAGTGTCCTTTTGGAGACTGTGAAAACACACTAAAAGAGTACATTCCTCTTTGGAAAGTCTTTTCTAATATCAAAACATAGTTAAGTAGGTTTGAATCCTACAAACAGTGAGTGTGTGAATTGTTTTGAAAAGTGCCCTTTTGGAGACTGTGAAAACACACAAAAGAGGTCATTCCTCTTTGGAAATCTGATGATGTCACCATCCTACAAATACAGGGAAAAGGGAAACCAGCCAGTAAAACAAATGGGTGCCATGTTAATTTTCTCTCTAGTATCATAATATGGGTAGGTGGGGGTTTGAATCCTGCAAATGCTGACTGTGTGTGTTTTTCACTTTTTCAACACAGTGTGGGTTTTGCTATGGTATGACATAGTATGATGACAACAGTAAGTGCATTGCAGACATCAGGTATCTGGGGCAAATATATATGTGTACATTTTCCCTCAATCATACATAGGTGTGAAGCCTGCATACTACATGAATACATTTTTTTCCCATTGACAGGTTGCGCTGCTCTCAGATCGTGGTCACATATGTATGTGGACATGGTTTTTGTTTCTGTGGCCAAGGTCATCTGTGGCACACACCCCATGACAGTTACTTAAGATTGGGGAGGGGGTATATGCCTGGGGTATATGTCAGACATGGTCATACACAACAAAGTCTGCCAAGAATGGACAGTCTTTAAGGTGTACAACTGCCTTGTGGATATGCATTCAGGCCTCTAATGTCTGGTACCCCTTTTGGACTCCAAAATACCTATGGATATGTGGATACCAAGGGACACATGACATAACATGGGTCTGTATGTACACGGGGTCCCCAAATACATGTTGAGGGCTACCAGGGTGGTACTGATGGGATAGTATGTATAGTACATGAGGATGACTATGCCATAGCCCTTACTGCTATACAGCATGTACACACAACAGGTATCTGTCTGTATGATACCCTTGTGTAGGTTTCGTCCCATCCGGGAAAATGCATTGTAGGCCATTCCATGCATTCCCAGATTTGGATGGACACATCCCTAGTGTGTCTGCTTTTGGGGCTATATGAAAACAGGTGTGGTCACATAATGGGTGGCGGTCATCCCCCTTTTGTGTTATAGTGTAGCACTGGAAGGATCCAATTGATACTGGGTTCCCTACTACTGTGTGTCATTTGTCAGGACATCATCCAATGATTGCTTATAGTCATGCTGTTGAGGTTGTGTATACTACCAAATTGGAAATCATTGACTGATATTAACGGTATCACCCCCATAGTGTCAACCCATGTCATACACACATCTACCCATGTTAGTACATAACTGTAGTAGAATGCATACTGGCCATTGAAAGATGCAATGGAAAGTTAATGTGTATGACAGGGTATGCCACATTTCCCCTGTGTCCACTATGCACCCACATCCAGACAGTGCACCATGTTCACAGATGTACACTTGCTAATCTGTACTGCACACACACACGTCTGTCCACTCCTAAAAACCAACACGTCACACATCAGCCAAGTGGCACATGGGTGGATAATACATACTCAGACCTAACAGTGGTGTAAACAATGCTACATTGTTAATCAGAGCTTTGATGGATAATGTCTGCTCAGATATACCTACAAGGGTGTAGTTAAACTTCCTTGTTGAAAAATGCTTTTTTGCTACACTGCTATAGTGTCACCCTGTGCATCAGCACCATGTTAGCCTGTCCCTCCTCGATAATGCAGATGACAGGAGGCAAAAGGTATCATCATATGCACGGGGGTTTTGTTGTTTGCCAGAGCCTGACATTGACCCACCCAATCAACATGTCTGTGTTTTGTTGTGTGTGTGTGTGTGTGTGTGTGTGTGTGTGTGTGTGTGTGTGTGTGTGTGTGTGTGTGTGGGGGAAAAAGTACAGCATGGGCCAATGTTGATGTAATGTGTGTGTGTGGGGAGCCCTAGTTGTTTGTTAATGTGTGTTTTCTGCATGCACACAGCTCCACCATGTGGGTGCCATAGGTGGTTTGTGGGACAGCCACAGACTGTACCTGCTTGGCTGTACAGATCACTGCTCCAGCCACGGACACAGTACCTGTGCCTGGCAGGGTGCTAGGATGGTTTGGTACCAACCCTGACTTTTTCATCAAAGGGAGAGGTATGGGGCTGGACCCATGTCCTGCTGGGACTGGCCAGAGCCAAGTGCACATGGTCTACTGGGATGGACAATGGACAGGCCAGCCCCAGCATTGCTGGGGCTGGTACTGCCACTACAGTGGCTGTGACTTTGGGGCCCTCCCACCACTGCCAGCTTTTCTGTTGCTAATTTCCCTGTCAATGTACCCTTCCCCATGGTCCTGGCAGGAAGACATGTTGTGGAGGGCATCTATTGTCTCCCCAAAGTCATCAATGACCTCGGTGTATGTCCGGATGGCACCGGCAAGGTCACGGATGCTGTCATTGATAGCGTGTTGTGTGCCCTCTGCACCCTAAGTCCCTGCCTGGTGTACCATTCCATACATGCCTGAGCCTGCATTACAGCCGGAACATAGTGGTCATCTAAGACCTGTGAGGGCACCCTGCCGGGGAGACACCCATGGTGCCCCCCGAAAACCCCCTGGACCTCCACCTATGTGGTACCATTCGGGTCGGCTATGGCTGCTGTGAGGGGATGCATGTCCCAAACCCCTCTCCTGGTCAAGCCAACTGTATGCTGTCCCTCCCTATGGCCATTGGTGGTGAGGGATGTAATGGCAGTATGAGTGTGCCATAGATGGGGTTGAACTCTGTGTACTTTTGATTGGGGGAAAATGACAGACCCTGTCAAATCCCCCTGTGCCAAAATACATTTTCATCATCACCACTATTGGCAGTGGCTTGGCCTGCTGCTTTAAGCCCCTAAAGCACCTGTGAGAGGAAGACAAAACACATGTTACAGTCTGCACATGCACACAGGAACACATGCACACTCCTCACTACAGCAGATACACACAAAAGAAATTCAAATCATACTCAATACTAGTTGAAGGTGGGTGACAGTATCACAAGGCAAAAGTTTTCACGTGTCAGCATGCAGAATAAGTGTTGATCAAGTCCATGCAGTGTGAGTGTAGACAGCCATAGTTAATGACAGTGTACATGGCTGTGGTGCATGTGTGTACATGTTCAGTGATTGCCTACACCCTGGAACACAATGTGTACAAGGACATGATGTTTCTGTGCAAGTATTATAAGCTCTGCAATGTCTTGTGCACCATCACACAGGTATACATACCATGGCTGCATGTGTTATCTGTGTGTCACATGAATTTCCATGTCTGATTGCAGTGTCTGTGTCTGAAGCAGATAATTGTGGACACATGTGTAGCACATGCATGCTATGTAGACACAGGATGAGTGGTGCATGAAACATGATGGAATACCAATCCTGGACATGGCTTTGTAACAGTATGGGGTATAGTACCATTAGCCATCATCTTTGCATCATGTGGTCACTCAAGGCCACTAAAGTGAGCTAAAACCAAAAGCATGCTGTACCTGAACACAGTGCTGGCTAAGTTCACAATTACACAGCCACGTTGCACAAGGGTGTGTGAGGTGTCCAATAGGGAGCATTGCCTAACATGACTGTGTTATGTGTTGAGGAGTGTTGCACACCCCCATGCTAGGCCCTCCCCCTCAGGTTTTGTATGTGGGGTGTGTGGATGACATGTGGGATATTGAAGTGTGACCTGGCAGCGGGTGTCCGATTACACTATGTGTAGCATGTTGAGGTGTACTTATGACAAATTTTTTGTTGTGTACATGTGTGTCAACTATGCCTATCAATGTGCAGTGTGTTGCCACATTTGTGTCTGATGCTCTGTGCATTGCATGTGATTGAGGCAGCTACTGACATTCTGAGATGTTTAAATCTCACAGCAAACATGCACAGCATGCATTATGCGTGGGTGGGCCTACACCTCACCTATGACATGCACAGTTCAATACCAAAAAGTGTTAACACACTCACCAGCATGTAACGTCTGCCCTGCTTCACACCAGAGGGACCTGCAAGAATATGGCACAGTTTGTCAGTGGCCACAACTGTGGCATTGCTACTGTGGGGTGCTAAACTACAGTAGAACAGGCATAGGTGTACAGATACTATTTAAATTATCAGTATTGCACACAATAAGCCAACTGCTAAACACAGTACACATCTCACACATGCATAATCTAACAATAAGGTAACAGTAGTCTACAGCTAGGGCATGTTACCTGCACTCCATGTCACCATGCTGGGTGGCTCCGGCCTCCATGACAACAGTGTGATGTTGTTGTTGCTGTAGGCCAGGAGCCACACATTTCAGCAGTTCCTCCACTCTGGTGAGGGGGTTTTGGCCACCCACCACCTGTGGCAAGCTGTTGTCTGTGGATATCAGGCGCCGCGGACATGTCTAATTAAATCACTGCAGTGATGGCATACCTGCTCATATGTCCAGTTATGCATGCCTATGTCATTTCCCCCGGAAAAGTTCTTGCCACAGTGCAGTCCCTCCTGCTGGTGCTGGCTGGCCCTTGAAAACAGCAGGGAAAGTGCTGAACCAGGCTGTGGTGGATTTCCTGTTCTCTGCAGCTGTAAGGGTTCCTGTGATGAGCCATAAGCCTGGAAGACAAGAAAACGATGTGTGTGAGCAAGTCATGTGGCACACTTAACATTATACAGTACAGTACCCGTTAACCCATATATAGCACTGTTCATCTGTCAGAGGATACACACATTCAATACCACATATCAGTGCTCAGCCACAACTGGCTGACAGTGCCTGCCACCTCCATATGACACACCAGTATACACCAGTATTTCCACTGTTTGGGATCCAATGCACAGCCTTGCCGGGGGTACATATCAAGCTAACGCATGCAGAAATATGTCATCCATTGCAATGAATGTGAAGTACAGTAACAGTATAACCAGTAACCCACCCGAGTCGTTGGCCCCTAAACATATGTCCCTTGAATACAAGTATACATGTTGCTAGGTAAAACACAAAACCCATCACACAATTGGGGGATGGTACAGGCACCCTTACACACACATCAGACATTCATACAACACACAAATGATGCTAACACAGATGAGCATTTGCTTTTAACAGTACTTTTGCCCCTACTTACAGATACCTATGCCTGAGGGAAAATAATCTGTGCAGACTACAGGAAACACACAAGACAGTGTTACCAGGAAAAGTGAACATACACCATATTTTGCTGTTTAGGCCTACAGCTTCAGGTGGTACAACAGTTCAAATGTGGCTGGATTCACCAGCAGTTTTCTGAGCATACATGTATTGCTTCAGCCTATGATGGGACACCACAGTCATACACAAGGAACTATGTCACAACATATACCATCCTACTATGTCTGCATTCCCCAAAAACTGACACATCTTTCTCTGGCCTCACACTTAGGACACAAACGACCATGACAGAAACAACCTCACACAGCTATCACAAAACCCCGACCATCCAAACCCTTTCCCCTTCACTGTCCCCCACCACCTCACAAACAGGTATTGCACTTTTACATGTCTGTGTGCATTTGTCATATTTGGGAAATGTATTGTCCCTGGGCCTACAGCAGCCTAGCCATATGCTACCTGGCCTGTGATACACATGTAATTGATTTCACTTCCTCCTGTCAACGGATACACAGAGGTGATTCCCAGGTTTGTTACCTATCCCCAGACAATCATCAGGGTATGTCTGACATCTGCTACTGAGGAGCCTTGTTTGTTCATGTTTGTGGTTTCTAGAGTATGGCTTTTTCCAATAAGCCTATCCCTCCAGCATGTGCTGTTTAGTGAGGTTGGGGACTAGGGACCTAGGCCGTGTAGCCAGGGGATTGTGAGGTGTTGATATGGTGGTTGTCTGACTGCTATGGGTGTGGCATACCTCTTTTGTTTGGAGGTAACCTCTGGGTGGCTATCAATGCACTGGGCTGTGGTTATGTGAGTCAGTCTGCATAGGGTATGTGTTTCAGGGCAGTATTACCCTTTGGGAGGTATGTCTGTGGCCTTTCCACTTGCTGTAGTTGTCATGTGAGGTACATACCACATGGGGCATTGTGATGAGTACAGGGAACACTGACCTATATTTCCAATGACACATTGTTTGTGATTACCACCCCTAGACAGATTACAAGAAAGTGTGGCACTGTGAATATCAAAGGGAGGCTAAAACCCCCTGTCCCATGTTCCCTTCACACCTTCAGTGTTAGTCAGGCAACCACCTTTTTTTAGCTGGTGAATAAAGTGTTTTGGAATGGGGTATGGCACTGCAGTATCAACACTGGTGTTCAGTCCATGCCTTGGTCACCAGACACCTGTGCAATGTCTGACCCTGTGTCTCCCTCTCACTATATATATATATATATATATATATATATATATATATATATATATCTATATATATATATATATATATATTTTTTTTTTAAAAAAAAAATATATATATAAATTTTATAATATATATATATAATATATATATAATATTTATATAATATTTTTATATAAATATTATAAAAATTTTATATTATATAATATATTATTTATATATATATATATATATATATTATATTTATATATATTATATATTATTTTTATATATATTTTTTTATATATCTATATTTTAATTTTATATATCTATATATTATATATATATATATATATATATATAAATATATTTTTATATAAAAATATATTTTGTTTTTATATAAAAAAAAAAAATATATATTTTTATATATATATATATATTATATATATTTTATATATATATATATATATATATATATATATATATATATATATATATATATATATATAAAAAAAGGCTGGGGGCTTTGTACTTATTTCAGTACAAGTTTTTAGAAGCAAAACCTTTTTTCCTTTTTTAAAAATGCTGGCTCCTTTAAAGGATACCAGCCATTCCCAAGGGTTTTCCCCCTTTTGGGGTCAAATAATTATGATTCCCCGTGGGAACCCTTTCTCAGGCTTTTTTTTAAATTTTTTTTTTTCTTTTTTTTGTTAGATATGTCAGCCCCTCCGCCTTTTTGGGTCAAGGGCTCAGTGGGCCCACATTTCTGGCTGGCTGCCTCTTTTTTAATCATCTATGGGGAAAACTGTACTACTGCTCAGCTGCAAAAAAATTAAAAAACTGGGGGGAAGGTTTTTGGTAGAGCTAACTTGGAATTTGGGAAAACCCACTAAAAATGACTGCCGTTCTGTGTGTGGGATGGGGGGTTTGTTATCACCTGGGCTGCTTTGTGGGGGAAAAAGGGGACTGTTCCCGCTGCTTCAGGGATGAAATTTTTTAGTGCTCAAAATGCAAGTGGCTGGGGGTCTTAAACGAAAAACAAAAATCAGGTGAATGGGCATCTCTTGTTTGGTGCTGCTGCTGCCTAAATTACAAATAGCAGTTGTAGTATCTTGCAGGACAACATAGCAATGTTTTCCCCTGCTGTCTGCTGACCATTAGACTCTGTCTTGGGTTTTTAATTTGTTCCGTGGATTAGAGTAACAGGCCATCATTGAGGTAACCATCGGGGTTTTTTCAAATTTTGACATTTTATAAGATGTGTACCCAGCAACATGTTCAGGATTCAGTGTTGGTTGTCAGCGGGTGTGTAACCCTACCTATGGGTAGCCATTCCCCCTTTAAAAGTTGATCCCTTTGGGGCCCCCTTGTGTTAAAAGGATTCAACCATGGAATTTATCCCTAAGCCTTTGCTCCAACACCATAGCCCTAAGAGGTAATTTGTAAAGGTCTGCACTCCCCCCACCTCCCCGGGGTACCCAAGCTGCTTATCAACTGGGTCATCTAAGTTTTAGTCAGTGCTTTCTCCTTCTTTGTAAAAGACCCTCTCACCCCCTCGGGTTTAAAAACATGTCTACAAGCCAAAAGCAAGTATTGGAACTCATTGCAATATAATTAAAACCCCCAGTCTGACTGGGGTGTACCTGACTGACTTATTGCAGTTACAATTCTAAAAAAAGTAGTTTTTATTCAACTAATACACTTGTAAATTTCCCAATAACCTGTCTGCATGTGATTTCAGTACTACCTAATGCAATAATAAATGAATGTGAAATTCCATTTCCTTTATTTCCCCTAATTGCCAATGTTGTGTACCTTGCCTTAGCTATTGTTTTGGAAGTAAAAAATTGGAATGTTATCCCTTTTTTTGTAATATCAAAGATACATTTATTTATTTATTTTTGGGGGGGGTTGCATAAATACAACATATGTGGTTGATAATAATTTTATATAAAGTTTCTAATGGGTATCTCCTTAACTACTGGACAGGGTGTGTTTTGTGTTGATTTTAGCTACTGGGTGCTTTTTTTTAATTTATCAGAAGTCGGGCGTTTCTGTTTTTTGCATTTTGTAAATCTCATTTTTATTTTTGACTTCATTTCAGGTTATCTGCAAGCTGCATTTGTAAGCCCGGGCCGTTTCAGTTTTATCCGGTGTTTCAGTTTATCTGCTGCAAGCTTGGCAGTGTACAATTAATTTAGTTTTCAGTGTGCAATTAATCAGAGCTGCAAGCTTAGTCTGTTTTCCTGCTGCTGTTTTTAACCTTTGGTGTATGTGTAATTAATTTAGTTAATTTAGCTTTCAGTGTGCTGTCTGTAAATTTTTATCAGACCTGCAAGCTTAGTCTGGTTTTTTTTCCTGCCTGCTGCTGTGTTTTAACATGTCTGTGTCTGTGTGTTTTTGGGAGTTTTAGATGGAAATGTTCTGAATTGGGTATTTTTATCATTACGGGGTTTCCCCCACAGTAGGTGGTTGGATACTGTACTGTGTTGTAAATTGGATGCTGTGTTGTAAAGGGGTGGATGCAGCCTGTTTTGGGGTTTTTAGTAAAATATGAACCTGTTACCAGTTTTCCCTTCCCTATTTATTTAATATTTTTTTTTTAATTTGGTTTTTTTTAGATGAAACTTGAAATATAAAGTTGCTTTAGCATCCCCCTTTTATTAGTTACAGATTTCTCTAATTTGAATTTGTAGATTTTTAGTTCAGAGATTGTGCCCGATACTGGTGGACTGTAGATGTTTGAGTAGACTTTATGATGGAAGGTGTATCAAAGGGGGTTTTATGTTTTTTGCAAGGGGTCTATGATTTGAAAACAGCCCAAAGTTGATCTTTATCTGCCACTGGCAACATGTATTTTCTTTGAATGTGGGTTTCAATGCTGTCTCAATGAATGTGAGTTTCAAGGGCAGAGAAGTTTTAATGCTAAGTCTAGTTTCATTGTGAGACTGCATTGCTTTGTTTAACAGATATTTATTGGTGTTTGTGCTGTAAAATGCAAAATAAAACTTTTCTGGCAAATCATTTAGGAATGAAGTCTCTAAATGACAGACGTTAAGTTTCAGACGTCATAATCTTCAGAAAAATGCATGCTAAAGCAAGACCTGATATTCTATCAACTGTCTTAAGTTTATACAAGGTCAATTTTTAGTACTGTTTTTATGTTCCCCAATATAGTTTTTGATTTCCTGCATTAAGAGGTTGAGAGGTATGTGCAAATAAATCACTTTATAGAATTAGGAATATCCAAACCTCTCAACTGTCCCCCAAATTTTTGGGTCAAAATGTTGCTCTCCCCCTAATAATCTCTCTGCAAAATAGCAATTTTGGAAGCTGGGTTTTCTTTTTATAAATAACTGTAATGATCAGAGTTATACATTACTTTTATTTCAAATACATGTAGATTCTCTAATTTTGTTAGCTGCTCTAAGTTAATTGTGCTCATATTAAATGGTGTCCCTTCTTTGACAGGTTTCGAGCTGTATTGTCTGGCAAAATTTTTTCATCACATTTTGGTCTGTTTTCATAAAATTGTGGTTTTCTGGCAAATTAGTGGAAATTGTTAAAGACTGAAGTTAGGAAATAATGGCAGACATTTGAGTTTCAGATTTTACCTTTCAGAAATGCAAGACCCTACTATTCTTTTTCTTTTCTAAGTTTATAAGAGCAATATTTAAAAAAAGTCCTTATTTTTGGGCCTTTGCCTCAGTTTTATTTATGAGTTTTTTGCTCTAAGAGGTTGAGAGGTGGGTGTGTGTGTGTGTATTAGGTAGGTAGCATACCTCTCAACTGTCCCAGAATGTCCAGATTTTTGCCCCATATTTTTGTCTGTTCCTCATAAATTTTGTCATTTTCTATAAAATCATTGAAGGCTGAAGTTGCTAAATAATGACAGACATTTGAGCTTCAGACTTCATGTCCTTTAAAAAAATTTATACTTCCTTTATTCTCAACTTTCTCATACTAGCACAAATCCTGTTCTGAACTTTCTAAGTTCAAGGCATTATTTAATATCTGTCCCTGTTTATTCTAGGTTTTGTCCATATTTCTTGTACTAAGAGGTATGTACTTTCTTGCCAAGGTAGGTACTCTGGGGGTGTGTGAAACATCTTAGTTAGGGGTAGCAGGTGGTTAGTAATTTACTCAAGCTCATAACCTGCCTTAGTTATAAAAAAAGCATAAATTCTCTACCCCAACTACCATGCTGCATTTTCAAAGAACTAACATTTCAAAATTTTTAATTCAAGGAACAGAGTTTGAGTGAATTTATATTATATTACTGAAGAGGCATTACAGCAAATGCCTCTTCATCGAAATAAAATCGAACCGTGAATTCGAGAATGGCGTAGCTTGGCTGGGAGGGTAGCAGTTTGAGAGCTGTGAGTACAAATTTGAAAATCCTAGCTACACCTGTATATATATATATATATATATATATATATATATATATATATATATAATTATTTAAACAGCCACTGCTGTACATAAAATGCACATATATGCACATATACTGCCCACCTTTCATAGGGGGAATATCAATAATGGAACAGTTGTGAGGCATACAATTATGTAATAATATTGCACAGTGTTGTGCAGAATGCATTTCACTGTCCTCAGGGAAGGAGCAACCTCACTGGCTGTAACTCAGTCCCACAGCATTTAACCACCACATGACATATACCTGCACTGCTTGCTGTTTTCAATGCCCACACTACAACCTACATGGTATGTGCACATAGCAACTTTCAAATGCATATATATGTCCAGCCTTCACTAACAGTTGCAGTATGTTTGCCCTATGCCCTCTGCATATACATATAGATACAGACTGCTACCACATAAGGGGTGTTCACAGAATGTAGAGTACCCTTCAGACACATCATTTGGATGCCAGCAAATACATCTGTGTTACATACCTTTTTGTATTTCTCACCTCAGGGGTTTTACCTGTTGATGTTTTTTTTTTTTTTTTTTTGGTTGGTGTCTTCCACTGCCTGTGTTAGTTTTTTTTTTTTGGGTTTTGGGTTTGGGGTCTCCAACTGCCTCTGTTGTTGTTATTTATTGGGTTGGTCTCCAACTGCCTCTGTTTGTTTGTTTGTTTGTCTGTCTGTTTTTGTCTCTCTCCCCTCTCTCTCCTTGCTGGTGATATTTTGCATTTTGGAAACAAGTACAGGCTGCTTTGTAGGTATCTGCACATGTGCATGTGATGGCCTCTGCACCAATTGGTGCCCACCATTTAGTAATTGCATGCAGCCTGCTGTGTGGTAATTGCAGTTCTCACTGTGATTTCAGGACACTGCTATAAAATGACAGGTTAGATAGGCATAGGCCTTTCAGTTTTGCAATTTGGGGACCATGCTTTTTGCTGTGGACACTGTTGTGTCAGTCAGAAGGTTGCTATATGTCTCATATCTGAAGCTGGGTTGTAGCCAATGAAATGCATGTTGTACTGAAACCTGACTGTTGCTTCTTCCAGTACACTATTCTCAGTGTGTAATTTTACCCCCCTCCTAATGCTAACACTGGATACATGGGGTATGTATTTTTTTGGAATTAGGAATTAACTGGCATACAACAGTAGCTATTGCAATGTATTCCTATGGCTTTCCTATTTCCTTTACATTCACTCCTTGTAATGCATGTTATATTTCTTTATTGCAATGTATTCCTATGGCTTTCCTATTTTCCCCATTCACCCCTTTTAATGCATGTTATATTTCTTTCAGCACCAAGTTATTGTATATTTGCTGTGGCTTAGTGGTACATTATGAGACTGGTGAGTTCAAGGTGTGGGGTTTGAGACTGATAAGGGCATTTTATTTTGCTGCTGAGCAATACAAGGGCCTTGTCATACAGAGTGAAAAGGCACTTTTAAGCAGTTGTGGGTTGGCACGGGTTTTTGCGTGGCTTAGCAATGCTAAGCACTGCTTATCTTAGCTTAGTGTATTTTAGCAATACTAAGCTAAGCTTAGCTTATTTTATGTTAGCAATACTGCATTTTATGTTAGCAATAGTTAGCTAAGCTTGGAGTAGCTTATCATATCTTAGCAATGCTAAGCTAGGCACACACCCCCTGATGCAAACCGCTTACTACTGTTTACAAGTGCTCACTCCCGCTCCCGCTCATGTCTTTGACAGAAAAGTAAATGGGGAGATAAGAATGTGCTGATAAAGGGTGCTCAAAGAGGGAAGACAGTAGGAAACTAGCTTGGGATATGCACGAGGGGTGTGGAGAAGGTCCATAGCTGCTCATTTCTTTACCAGCAACAGTTTGCATATGAAAAAGTAGGTGGGATATTTGAAACCTTCCACCCCTGAGGGGTGGTGAGGACATCTAAGTATGTTGTACTACCAATTATAAATATCAGGCACATGCACTGTTTGTGAACTGCTATACTGTCATTAGTACTCACATCTGAACAGTTTGTGGTTTGTGTTGGCATTAGCACAGTCTGCTCAGGACGACTGGACATATTTCTGTACTGTGCATGCCTACCTACACCCTTTGTTGTGCCTGACTACAGGGTATATAGTACCTTTGGGTAGGGGTGCAGAACTGCAGTGTGCATTATTTATTATCGTGTGATGTTTATCTTACTGAACATGCAGAGTTGCTGTGTACCTGTAAGTCTATGAAGGCTTGTAGTCTTTCTGAGTAGATCCCACCTGTGGACATATCCAGATGGTAGACAGAGGTTAGCCTAGTATTCTTTGACTGTGCACCACAGCAGTCTTTTCAGCACCTGAAGAATGGCATTGTCACAGGTGGTTGCTAGCAGTACATGGCTACATCCTTTGCTATTTCTGTGTTGTACTTCTACATAAGGGCATGCTTGTGGGATTCATTCTACAGTTATTTGCAGAGTGTGTAACAGCAGACAAGCTGATATGCCTGTGTTTTTCTGACTCTTCCAGGCCTCAGATACTCTCACGTGTATATATATGAACAACCTCAGGGAAAGGTACATATAACTGGGATATACCTGTCATATAGTTCAGACATTTTGCAGTTTAGATTTTGGGTGATTCAGAGCATTTCTATTACTACACCTTTTCGGGCCCAATGTCTACTCTCACTTATTGACATTTGTTATTAAGTGAGATTCAACATTTCTGCCTACTGTTAGTACATTTCACAGGGGGGAGAGGGGCACAGCTAACATTTGTTTACAAATCAGGGTCATCACTGTAGAGCAGTCACTGTTGGGAGGTCTGTCCTGTGACCTATGCAAATATCCAGTGTTTATCCTGCCCTGATACTGTGTGGGGTTTGTAAGCTGCTACTGTAACCTTATTCCCTACTAGCATGACTGATTCTCTTTTCACAGTCATGTCATTTCAACAACACCTGCTGGTTAAGGCCCACAGAACAATTTGTATTATGCCATTGCTATTTTCCCTTTACATTCACTCATGGTAATGCATGATAAATTGCTTTCAGCACCGTTATTGTATATCTGCTGGGGTTAGTGGTACTTCATGCAGACTGGTGAGTCCAAGGCCCCGGGTTGGGACTGACAAGGTTTTTATTTTGCTGCTGAGCAGTACAAGGGCCTTGTCATACAGAGTCTAAGGCACTTTTAAGCAGTTGAAAGCGGGTTTGCGTGGCTTACCTATGTTAGCTAACCCACACATGTGCACACTGCAATCCGCTTACTACTGTTTAAAAAGTGCTTACCCCCGCAAACCCCCGCTAATTTCTTTTAAAAAAAGAAAAGGGGGAGATAGGAAGGGGGGGAAAAGGGGGCAAAAAGGGGAAAAGACAGTAGGAAACCAGCTGGGATATGCAGGATGGGTGTAGGGAAGGTCCATAGGGTCATTTCTTTACCAGAAAACTGTGCATATGTATGAATTTTTGGGGTGAAATTTGAAACCTTCCACCCCTGAGAGAGTGATGAGGACAACAAAATATTTGTACTGCCAATTAGAATTATCAGTTTACAAGTCCAGTGGACATGTGTGCAATTGGGCAGCTATGTATGGGCGTAATTTTTGTGGGAACAGCTTCCCCTTTTTTTTTTTTTAGGTGAGAGTGGAATGTGAGGTAGAGGAAGTAGGTATATTTGGGGGGGTAGGTTAGGGAGGTAGACAGAGAAGACAAACAAGGCATACAGGGTGGGGTTTGACATATGGGGTGGTGAACACAATTGGCGGGGAAAGGGTGTTTGGAAATCGCAAGCCCATGAGCCCACAGATGGGAACAGTGGAACTGAGATCCCACCCATGGGCAGTCACCACTGCACCTTCACAGCCCTGAGGGGGGCTGTGCTGGGGGGCGAGTAGGATGGGTGGCTCACCCGAGATAGCCACCCGCCTCAAGTTTGGGATGGGGATCAGCGACTGAAAACTGGATCTCCCTCCCCCCGCCGAACCCTTCAAAGGGGGATGGGTGGCCCTTCTCTGCTCATGCTTGCAGGGGGGAGCCCCATCCCCCGCAGCTTCCACCTGAAGGTGGTACAGGACCAATGGAGGAGGAGTCAGGGCTGGCACCAGAGCCACTGGTGCCAGGTGCCACTAACTGAGGAGGGACAGGTGGGTCCACTGGGACCGGCCTTCCCATTTTTGTGATTAGGTGTGTTTCATTACAACATAAACAACAGCATTCCATATTAGTTGTAACAGCATGCAGTAATATTCCCATTAAAAACCACAGTTCCAACAGTTGAACAGCAAACATAACACATGCATATATTGAACAACAGTGGTTATTCCAACTGCATGCAGGGATGATTGGTAGCAACAGGCCACCATGAACGTGGTGTTTGAACAGGGCACATACATCAACATGAGTGCAAATATTTATAGAACAATTGGACATATATCACAACAAATATTTAAGATTACACATACCCATTAAAGGGGCAGAATTGCATGGTTTATTTACAAACAGTAGGGTGTAGAAAAAACCTCCATTAACATCTTATAAACACTTTTACTCTACACTACATTCCTAGTGACTGCAGGTGTATATTCCCTACATGTATTATTACACTTGCCACCATGCATTAGGTTGTGTAGTGGGTTTGGCTAGTTCAATCTATACTTAACCTATATCTCACATACTAACTGTCCAGGATGCAGATGTTACTGCCTCATATTTCATGGTTGCATTTATATTTCTTTATCTACATATCTGGATGTTTTCACATGACATTTTCACTTCAAATTGTACAGAACCCTGCATTTATTGAAGCACACTTACATTTCTGGGGAACATATTAGCATGCTACTTGTGTGCCAGATTTACTTATGCATGCCAGCCAGTAACTGACTGTTGAGGACTGTATATTTACTTCACAGCTACTAGCACTTCCATCACCCACTTTAGATGGGACTGCAGAACTCTGGGTTGCCAGCATTTTCTAACATATTACTATTTGTATAATGCAAGGGTACAACAACATTTCATACTAAGTGAAACAGACACACTCTGGGTTTTAGACCTTTATTAATGACATTACACACTTTTCCACAGGCTCACTCCTTTATTTGTTTTAACAGTATATATGGCAGACATGTTCACGACATATTATACCTTTATTAATAGGTTAGCACACTCTTTTTTTCAGGCTCACTCACATATTATTTTATATGACAGTGCCTGCAGAGATATTGTTCCAGACATTTGTTACCTTTCTTAATGGGTTACTACACTCTTTTTCTGCCTCTCTAATGTTTTTATCTGACAGTACATGCAGGGGACTTATTCAGTCCATTTTATGGCTGTATTATTGGACTACAACACTTTCTTTTTTCTCACCCATATTTTCTATAACAATACATGCAGAATAATATCCTGGGGGCAGCCTTAGCAGCCTATTTTTGGTTTGGATTTCACCCCTGCAGCTGTAAAGTAAATGAAGGGATATTGAGACATTCCTATCCGTTATGCATACTGCATTCCATGGCTACATACTCAGTTGGGGGATCCCACATCCCACGGGCCTCCTGTATCCACTGGTTCAGGCAGTCCTCCTTTCATCTCTTCAGGCCCGCATGGTGGTGACGGACCTGCTCACCAGCCCAGGGAACACCTGTGGCACTGGTGAGGTCATGAGCTAACCAGTTCCAAGCCTCTGCCTTGTACTCCATCCCTTGGAACGGGCCCCTGCAGGAGTCTTGCCTCTGACGATGGACTAGGAGCCAAACCATGTATTTGGACTCCTGGGTGCCCCATCTCTCCCCGGGGCGCACTCCCTCTCCACCAGGCATTCTGACGCAGATGTGAGCTACAATCAGTTATGGTTATTCCTGCCTGTGGGGCTTAAATATGCATCCCCCCACTTTTTGTGATTGGCCATTTTGTAAAATTCTCAGCTGACTGCAGACCTGCTTAGTAATGGTTAAACTACCATTCCTAAGTTTATGTATTTTAAAAGTGGCTGTTTCCCAAACATGGCTTAGTGGTTCTGCTTTGATTACAATGCAAAGGGTCCTGGGTTTTTAAAACCCTTTGGGATTCTTTTTTTTTACTGTCTAGACAGGCTAGGGGTGTGGCTGCATTTAAGCAACCTACCTCTACGTTGCTCCCCCGTGCCCTGGGGCCCTGGTTGGCGTGGGCCCCTGTCTCTAAACAAACACTATTAAACTATGGGCCCTCTGTTTAGATGGGTATATCGCTATTAAACTATGGGCACCCCTGTTTAGCTGTGTTGTTAACAGGCTATTATATATCTGGCTCTTTTAAAATATATATTTTGTTCACTGATACATTGGCCATGTCACTGCTTTTAATAAAATTTTAATCATATTTGTCTGGTATTATTTCAAATACTGATTTTAAAAAATAAATAAGAAGGGGGGTGGTGGGACTCGGACCGTTAATGCCTTCTCTTTGTGCATACACTCTACCATTTATTTCTATTTTTTTTTGCATAAGTAGTTCTTATATGCTCTTCAATGTCACAATTGCAAAGTGTGGTTAAGCAATGGGCACCCCAAACAAAAATATGGGCAGCTATATTTGGGCTTAAAAAATATATATTTTCCATTTTATAACTCTGATGGGGGGTTTTCAGTGTCAGGGGGTGTAGTGTTGGGTGCATGTACATTTGAGGACTCGCTCTTGTCTGTTGACATTATGCTTTTCAGCCTTGCAGGGGGGGACTTTGACTGCTCAGCAGTCGGACATGCCCCGCTTTTCTCAGTCCGTGTAAGAGTTACGGATGAGTCAGCGTGCCCTCATGAATATTCATGGCACCTGGCTCCATTCAACTGCAGCCTCCGAGTAAGACATATTAAGTCTTACATGGAGGTTTCGTGAATCCGACTCATAATTATTTAAAAATGATGTTTTCAATTCAATAGTGCAAACAAATGCCCGTCACATATATGATCATTGTGTTTATGTAACTGACAACAAAAAGTAAACCTCACAAGAACTTGCATGTTCTGCAAAGTAAGCATAAACAGTTTCCATACAATTTCATCTGAAGTCTACATAAGTATTTCCTGTACATTCTGTTTTACTTCAATAAAGTCTTATAAAATAGAAATATTTTAAAGTAAGAAACTGAATGCTGTATAACATAATATAAAATTTTTTGTTTGTAATTTTTTTTACATCCCTCTTTTTTCCCCTGTTTTTTTTAATTAATTCCTTTATCCTTTATTATATTCTTTCTCTCCCATTTATGTTAATTTTTTTTTCAGATTCAAAACTCACTGGAGTAGCCCAGGCATGCACCTCTGCTTGTCTGGGGCATCCTCAGGGCAGGATTATAGCACTGGTCCTGCAGGTACCCCAAAACATGACAGCCTGGTAAAAAACTCAGGGGGGCTTCCAGACTTGGTTGAGGACATGTTAGAGGAGGTCATGGGCAGACAGGGTCAGGCCATT
>NC_056726.1:1023220744-1023356227 GCF_019279795.1 Protopterus annectens | reverse complement strand
AAAAAAAAATTTGAAAAAAAAAAAGGCCCAACTCTACTCTCATCTGCTCTGCCCCAATCTACCAAAACTACAACAAATCACACAGGAATCATTCTCTTCTGTAGAAAGCTGGCTATCCGATGCTCAGCTCCTACTCAACCCAAGTAAAACAAAACTTCTACTGTTCCAACCTTCCACAGCCACCCAAAACACCCCCCACTTCAACAGTCTCACCAAAGACAATACCATCATCTCTCCATCAGAACACACAAAATTACTTTGTGTGGAAATAGACAACAAACTTAGATTTGACACCTATATATCTCTCACAATAAAAAAAGTTCACAAGAAACTTGGTGCATTATATTGAAGCCACCAATTCCTAACCAAGGCGGCTAGAATTTCCATAGCCAATTCCCAGCTAATCTCCACCATACCCCATGCATCCCCCATACTTACCAACCTTAGACAGACAGACCTACACAAGCTGGATGCTTGTTACAACAAAATTGCTAAATTTGCCAATGGAACCTCCTACTACAGCCATCATTGTATCTCCCTTAAAGAACTAAACTGGCTAGAACTCCCACAACTCATTCATTTTATTCAAATCGCCCTCGCTCATAAACTTATTAACCACCCCCATAACATCCCTTTTATTCAAACCCTTCTCCAACCCTATCACTCCACTAGTCCCCTAAGATCAAGCAACAAAAATCAACTCACTGTTACCAAACCCAAAATCTCAGCAGGAGAAGCCATATTTTCATGTACCATATCTAAACTTTGAAACAATCTTCCACCCTCTATAACTACTCTACCTTACAGCAGCCTTTTCAAGACTGCACTCAAATTCCACTTAAATTTGCACTGGCTTTGTCCTTGTTCTAATCCAGACTAACACCCCCACCCTTACCCCCCACCTAGACTCTTAACCCAACTATACTACTGCCACTACTAACCACAGTCAGAAATAGCTAATTGTCTTTACATACTTTAAAATCTTGTCTGACAACTTTGTTACTAATATTATAAACAACAATAAACTATCTTAACTTGCAACATTTACTGTATATACTGTTGATAATCAATATATTGTTATTGTATTAAAGCCAACAACCTGTAATGTTGTTTACTATTGCTGCAACTTTGTATCTCTATTTATCATGTACATGATGTGGAGCTTTTCTCCCCGGGCGTCCGCAGAAAAAGGACCTGCATCTAGTCGGAATTTCTCGGTAAACAAATGTAAATAAATAAATAAATAAAATAAATGTTGCACACACTGACAGCTGTAGATATCTGTGTGTATTACTATGCGTGCTGTTTCTTCGCACATAGCATGCAGCACTGTGGTTGTAATATAGGGGACATGTATTTACAAACATATATGTTTGTGTGTGTGTTTGTATATATGTAGACATGTGCATAGAAGTATATATCTATATATGTGTGTGTGTGTGTGTGTGTGTGTGTGTGTGTATATATATATATATATATATATATATATATATATATATATGTATGTATATATAGATATATATATATATATATATATATACACACACACACATATATAAACACATATGTGTGTGTTTACACATATGCATACCTATATGTGGGGTGCATTCAGATATCAGGTCCACAATCTCACAACACCTTCCTGCACAGATGCACTGTTCTGCGTTGCTACAACATAGACAGGTGCCACATATGGACACAGCCTGACATTGGGGGGGTATATGTAGGGCCACATTGCAGGTAACCCTATTACACACCTATGGCATTCCTGCATGCTACAATACAGGTTATCCTGAGTATCCTGCAAGAGGTGGGCTGTGGAACCCACATGTCCATCATTATGGAATTACATCCACCACCAGCCATTGGCCACATAATATACATACTTCCCATTACACAGCACACACTATGATGGCTTACATCTTACCAGTCAGTGCTGGCCTGCACGGTTGACAGATATGGCCCATTACCCACAGGGATGGACTCTATTGTCCTTAGCAGTTGTTCAGCTGAACATCATTACAACACCCGAAGGCACATATAAATCATTCCACATCATCTATCCCATTATTATGAACCAAGTACTGTGGTCAGTTACGTACATATATACTTCACATACCTGTTCTGGGAATGAAGTCTCTTCTGGATGGTTTGCTTGATGTTTTTTTTTTCTTTTGTGTCTTACATGCACTCTCTCTCTCTTTCTTTCTCAGCCTCTCTCCAGTAAATGGAACGAGTTGCTTTGCATAGATTGCAGCATGGAATCTGTAGGTGATGCACATGATCAAGTGATGGCCTCAGCACCAATCAGTGCCCTCCACTTGCTACCTGCATGCAGCATGCTGTGTAGTACTTCCAATTACCACTGTCATGGCAACCAACTACTATAAATCCCTACATCATGTGGGCGTGGTCCTTTTACCTTTCCTGTATGATGGACATCATTCCTGTGTGTGGGCAGCAGTGTTACAGACAGCAGGTAGCAATACCTCTTACAGGAGAACCTGCACACTCAGGCCAGCTACATATTTGTAGGAGGTTCCAAAACTACAGTCAGAGTGTGAGTAGTGTTGTTATATGCATTGTATAGCACCGGTGTTACAGGGTTTGTGCGTGCATACTAGTTTAACTTGGAATGCAGTCTGTCTGCATAGCTCTCAACTGTGGGCCTATCCACTTAATGGCCAGAAGTGTGCCTATTATGTTTTGTCTGTCCACCACACAGGTCTTCTGTCAGATATATCACTGGCAGTGTGTGTGTTGAGTGCTATCGGTACATGGCTACATTTCCATTTTCTAACTTCATATTCCTGACTAAGGGTATGTTGCAGACTATCCTGTAACACCAGCGACTTGCTTAATGTATGACAACAGTTTTTACACATACGGGCCTGTGTTCCAGCCTCTGTCCTCCACCTACATACCAGGTTTTCTACATATGACATGCTGTCAGGGGTTGTTATGTAGTGGGCAGTGAGTATGTCATGGTACCATTCCTGCCATCAGTCCACTGCTGTTGTGTCCCCCACACATACTGTGGGGTTGGGTCCATGTATGCGTGGGCTTCACCTACACAATACATGTGTGCTCTTATGCACTCCAGAGCCCAGTGTATGTAACAGTGGTTTATGGCCCTATATTTTGAGTCTATGGGTGGGATGCATCATAACTAACCTAGGCTGTTAAAACATGTGGGGGTATCAGAGATAAGCTGCCTTAAGGTATGTGGATGTACATTACCATACAATTCACCTTGGGTAAATGCAGGCCTACTGCCTCCTGCCATACAGACTGTTCTGTTTTTCAGTGTGATTGTGATGGTGTCAGTTATGCCTTATGTAAAAGATACGTCCCATTGTGTCAGCTGAGGTCTTTACCCCCTAGGGATTGTGCACAGAGTGTAGATAGAGGCTGTTGGACTATACATCTGCATTACTTACTGTTGATTGATTGGTATCCTGTGGCCCAGTCTGTCTTTACTATTGTACTACTTGAAGGCCTCGGCCTGGACAGGAATATATGTAAACCTTTCCAGTCTGCTGTATTAATATAACTGTTTCACAGTTGCATTACTTTGTTTATATTTATGTCAGTGTCTAAACAGCTATGTGACATAGCATATACAACTGTAATAGTACACAAAAAAAGCTTTCCTATGTATGCAAACCTGTGTGTGGTGTTATATCCTTTGATCTCTCTGTGGGATATGTTGCAGGAAACAACTGACATTTGTATGGGTGGCTCATACAGTGTCCAGTTGGTAAGGTGGCAACTGTAGGCATAGTGGGTGTTACGTATTGTGTGCACCTTCCACATATGTATCTTCCTATACATAGCTCTGTGTGTATATGTGTAGTTACATATAGATCTATATATATGTGTGTGTGTATATGTATATATATATATATATATATATATATATATATATATATATATATATATATATATCTGAATCTGCATATATGTGTCTGTGTATATGTATCCTAGGAATGTTGATTGCTTCCACATTGTACATTCCCTATGGTAGCCAGACTGTACTGCATGATATGTTACTGATACCAGCCTGACATCATACAGGTGGGATGGAGTACTGTTAACATCTTGTTCCCATGTTGTGTCAGGTTCTGGTTGTGGGATCTGCAAAAGTTGGTATTGTATTGCAGGGCAGACGTCTTTGGATGGGGGGGGGGATATCTATACATACACGATGTATGTTGTTTGGGCTCCCTCAACCCCATTAATGGTGCATGTGGACATATGTGTTTTTGTTATGTTCCCTTTTATATCTATAGATGTAAATTTATGCTTATCTGAAATCAATTTCAGAACAGGGAATATATAATATTGATGTACATTGTTTTTTATAAATCATTTGATGAGCATGAAGCATCCTTCTTGTTTTCCTGTCTAATCTATCCAGCACTTTCTGGGGCCAGTAAATCACTCCAAAACTGTAAGTTAGGACAGGAAGAGAAAATTGGTTTATATCTTCAATTTTGTTCCTAGATGTCAACACTGTTTTCAGGATTAAGTCTTCTAAAATATTTCTTACTAAGTTTTATTCACATTTGTTCATGTTTTATTATTGATCCTTCATCAGTTTCCCAAATATTTATACACTTCATCTTGCTCATATTCTTTTATATCACATTCTTGTCCCAAACTGTTTTTTTTTTTGTGCTGCAGCCTTCCTGCTTTAAAGGTTGTTTTTACACATTTACCAAGACTAAATGACATTCTTGTATCATCTGAAAGCATTTTAACTACTTGCTGTTGTGCTTTCAGTTCCTCAACTGATGAGCTATATAGTTTTAAATTGCTGACAAAGAGAAGATGAGAAGTCTTTACACTTTGTTTCTTTCTGGAAGCCAAATTATAGCCATGACCTAATCTCTTAAGCAGACATCTTAAACATTTAAGATCAAGGCAAAACCTCATCGGTGACAGAGAGTCACCCTGGAATCTCCCTTTGGATTTTTATTCCTGGAATAATAATTTGTCCTTTATCATGGCTTAGCTGCAAAGTGGTCATTGCGATGTAGTTTATCAGTGTTGTGTGTATCTTATACATTTTTAAACACTGTTTTATCCATGAATGTGGGATACTGTCAAATGCTTTTTTGTAGTCAGTCCATGCCATACTTAGATTCTTCCCCTTTTTACAGTTCCCACTATGACTTTATTTAACAACAAATGATCTTTTGTTCCATATGATTTTCTTTCATTGCCCCTTTGTTCTGTTGCCATAGTTGTGTTTTCTTCTAAATTGAGTGACTTCAACTACCCGAATATAGACTGGGAACATTACTCAAGCCCTAACTTTCTAGCCCAATGGTTCCTGGAGTTCATAAATTCAAATGCCATGGAACAGCTAGTCACTGTTCCCACGAGAGGAGAAAATATACTAGATCTCATTATCACAAACATGGGGACAAAATGCTCCACACCGGAAGTATATCCCTCATTGGTGAGATCTGATCATAAACTAATCTCACTGGAAATCCACATCGCCCCCACCCCAAACAAAAAGACCACAGTGAAGAACTTCTAAAGCAAACTTCACACTACTCAAGACTGGTGTGGTATCCTTCAAGGCCCCTGAGCCAGTGGAAACCACAACACAAGCTGGAAGCCCTTACAAATGCCTTCTATGAACACCTCCAGGACTGCATGGATCAGGCAATCCCAAATAAACCAAGACTCTTTCCACAAAGGGCAAACGTCCAGTCTGGTGGACCCCAGCCATTAACAAACTTTACAATAAGAGGAGAAAGCTATTACATGATAGAACAAAATCCATAAAAGGGAAGTCACCCCTGATCATTATTAGTAAAAAATACGAGCACTCATAAAATCAAGTAAGGCCAATTTTGAGAGAAAATTGCCATGGATTCAAAGGACAATCATAAGGTCTTTTTCAGCTATGTTAGGAACCTGGGTGGAAACTCCCAGATATGCTCAGAATTAGTCCAAAATGATACAAAAATCACTGAACCCACAGACATTGCCAACATACTGGCAGACAGGTTCAGTGCAAACTTCACCCCTCTCCCTAAAGGAGAGATAACTATCCCAGCGGAGTGTAGCCTCCCAGACATCTCAAATGCGCAGGTGAAAGCTGCTCTCTCTAAAGCTAAAAACACAGCATCAATGGGACCGGATGGTGTCCCCGGCTGTGTGCTACACGAGCTAAATGAGGAATTAAACCCGCACATAAGGCAGCTGTTTAATCTCAGCCTTACCACAGGATACGTGCCCAAGGAGTGGCGTGCGGCAACTGTGGTCCCACTCCACAAAGGCGGTGCCTCTACGGACCCTGGTAATTACCGCCCCATAAGCTTAACAAGTCTAGTCTGCAAAGCTATGGAGAGGATCACAATGGAGCTCATAAACAAAGATATAGGGAACTTGCAGACATTGGACCCGACCCAGTTTGGCTTCGTCAAGGGCAGATCATGCCTTTTCAACTTGTTCGACTTCTTAGAAACAGTCACCAAGGCCATTGATGAGGGAAAGGCAGTCCATACAGCCTACCTTGACCTTGCAAAGGCTTTCGACACAATACCCCACTCGGGTATTGTAGAAAAACTTACCAGCTTAAATGTAAACCCATATGTCACAAGATGGGTTGCAAACTGGCTTAAGGACAGAACCCACAGGGTTAGAGTTGCTGGCGCTATGTCAGACTCCAAGCCGGTCACAAGTGGTGTCCCACAGGGCTCGGTCCTTGACCCCCTATTGTTTGGCATCTACTACTCAGAAGTACAGGCCAACATGGGAGGACTTTGGCTGACAAAGTTTGCAGACGACTGCAAACTGGGCGCCATAGTGGAAAGTGCATCTGACACGGATATCCTTCAGAAGGGACTCACGGAAACAGATAGCTGGTGCCAGAGACATGGCCTGAAGTTAAATGCCAAAAAATGTATAGTCATACCCTTCGGGAAAAACAAGGTAACCCCAAGCTACCATATAGGTGGCAATCCACTAAGCACAGAAGAGGTTATCAGGGACCTGGGGACCCAGGTTGACAGTGGCCTTTCTTTTGACACTCACGTTGCTAAAGTGGTTAGAAAGACCTTCTACATTGCCCACCTGATCATGAAGGGATTCACATCCAGATCTAGTGAGGTCATTGTTCCCCTGTACTCTTCACTTATCAGACCAATGATCGAGTACAATGCACCATTCGGGATGTATCTCACCCGACATCTGCAGCAATTGGAGAGACCCCAAAGTTCCTCACCAAAAGGATAAAGGGACTCCAAAATCTGTCATATGCTGCCAGATTGAAGAAACTCCAGCTCTATTCAGTTGCATACCGTCTGCTCAGAGGTGACATGTGCCTGACATACAAGGCCATGTCCAGCCCGGAATTAATGGACATGCTCCACCTCAAAAAATCCAAATCCACCAAAACCACTAGAGCAAGCGACTTAAACCTTAGCACGGATATAAATAGGACGTGCTGGAGGGATAGATTTATCACTCAGAGACTCCCTATGCTGTGGAATAAAATCCCGGTCCATGTGAGGCAGAGCACCTCGCTGGCTCTGTTCAAGAGAAATCTTGACCTGTGGATGGGAGATCGTAGGTTTATCCCGGGAATCATCTCTGTGTCACTGCTGGACAGAGGCACAACAAACTAATGGGCACAGTATTTTTTCATCTAAGGGGTGGCGTAAGCCACAAAACTTTGGGCTAGGCTTATAAATGCCTTAGGGCAGATAGCCTAGTATAAACCTATGAACCTATGACTATAAACTCTGTCAGCGTCAATTCCAGTGTATAGTTTATATGTCGTTGAAAGGCAAGTTATTGGTCTGTACTTTTTAGGGTAGCTGGCAGGTTCACTTTTAAGTAGGATCATTGTTTTTCCTGTTGTCAGCCAGGTTTGTGTCTGTTCGGGGTTGACATATAAATAGTTCTTACTCTTGGTGGCTAAATCATCGTGTAAAGATGTTAGTACTTTTAACCAGACGTTAGGTACTGCATCTGGGCATGGGGTTTTCCAATTAGAGGCTTTTCTTGACTTTGTTTCAATCTTTATTGCTGTTACTTTATCCCATTTCATATCCTGTTCCTTTGGAATTCATATTCTTTCTTTTACTTCTTCTATCCATTTAGCATCTTTGTTATGTTCCACAGAATCTTTATATCTCTAGACTGTATCTATTTCTTCTTTTTTTGGTGGTCTTTCAATTCCTTTTATCTTGTTTCCCAATTCTCTACAAAACTTGCTTCAGTCATCAATAAAATGCTTATTTTGTGGTTTTCCTTTATATTTATCTGTTTCTCTTTTCTGCCTGTGCTGATATTTTTAATGTATTATTTGCAATAGTGCATGATAGATTCTGATCTGTTAAAATACTGTGCATTGCTTTTATCACGTCTATCTTTCTGAGTATTTTTCTTGATCTCTTCCTTCTTCTGTATTCTCCTAACAGTGACACATCTGTCTTAATTGGTTTATAGTTTTCTCTGTTCAATACTTCCATTATGCTATTCAATTTATCCCCTTTGTTTCCCCTACTACTCTGTGTTCTTGTGGTAGAATTTTATCTGTTATTAATTTAGCTGCACAGTAATATATCCTGTTTACTTCTATTATAGCACATGAATCTCTATGGACAGTCCTAATTATTGTGTTCATTTGTCTTATCAAACTTCTAACTTTTTGGGGATTTATTAACCTTCTGCAGTCAATGGTCTATTTCTTTTGTTGATGTTGCTATGTCTGTCATCTCTATTAAAGGAAGCATCTCTTCTCATAGCTCATTTTCTTCTAAACTGAAGGCACATTTTTTGTTCTTCACGTTCTGTAAGCATTCTATAGAAAGTTCTATAGCATCTTCCTCTGGCACATTCTCTTCAATTTCATCCTGTGTCATCCGTTGCTCTGTCACATGGGAACTCACTAGCCTATCACTCCTAATCATTGACTGTGTCAGAGTTGCAGCAGTTTCCTGTTCCTTCCCTTGCTGTCCAGCTTCAAGTGAACATTTATACTGGTTTCCTGTGGAAGACTCCAAAATATCTACATATGGCAACTGACCAATTGCTTCCCTGTCCACTGGTTTCTCCTTGATTTGGATATCTATTGCTCTATCCTGCTATAGTGCTTTCTGAGTTAGATTTTTCTACACTGAATCCTTCACATTGCAGTAACTCCATAACCTCCATTTCTGTTTCTTTAACTTCACCATTACAAATCTTCTTTTGTATTTTTCCTCTTTGTCGTCTTATTTTTTGTGTTGTAAAGTTTTCCATGCCTGGATTCCTTTGCCTGTATTTCTGTTCAAATATTTTTGGTGCTGCTCTTTTTGTATTGATTAGTTTTGCTTTCGCCTTGGCATAAATATCATACCATATTACATCTCTTTTTCTTTACCATGCCCATAATTTTTCGTTAGATGTCTCCTGATCTTCCTGTTTCTCCTTGCTTTGGGGACTCGCTCCATCATGCTGTGATATAACCTGTATTAGATCTTCTACACCAAAGCCTTAATTTCACAGGCATTCCATAACTTCAACTTCTATTTTTTTAACGTATACTTTACTAATCTTCTTTTCTACATCCTTTCTTTGTGATGTTATTTTTTTTATTGTACATTTTTCCATATTGGGATGCCTTTGCCTCTATTTCTGTCCAAATATCTTTGGGATTGCCTTTTTTATTGATTAATTTGGATTTCAACTTTGCATAAATATTGCACCATATCAAATCTCTCTTTCTTTCCCATGTCCATATTTCTTTTTTATAGTATTCAAAAACCTCTAGGTTTTGTTGTTTATATTTTTGCACGTTCTCAGATACGTCTTTTTCCAAACAGATACAAGTTTCTTGGTCTATATAAAGATTTTCACAAATCTATTCTATTAATGAACACACATTTTTATTTGAAGCTTCTGACAGTTTTTCTTGTGGAAGTATTTTTTTTCCTCTAATTTCTCTTTTAATCATTTTGTGCATCTTGTGTCTGGAAATTCTGTGCTTTTTGCATAATAGTAACAATACATAATTTCTCTCATCCTCAATAGTCCACTCTATCTTCTTTAGGGCTCTTCTTTGGCTTATCAGGTTTTGTGATTTAGAGCCCATCCTCCACCTGGGGCTGGCCCCATTGTAGGAATGTTTCAGTATTTTGTTGATTCGACATTGTCAATTTTTCCAATCCTGGCACCAGTGCACCTACCAGGATTGGACACTTTTTTATCCTGGGTCTAATGCACCCAGCTATTTTTTTAATTTCTGACCTGCTTCAGTCCATGATATATGCTTTATAAAATATACTCTATATATTAGTGTAGTCTTGGTGAGATTTTGTGAAAAACAGGTTTCACCTCTTGAAAGTACTCACCAAGACTTGAGGAGGAATTTAATTTCAGCAATACTACTCTCCTTTGCTAGCTGGCTTATCATCTCTCCATTTAGACTAGCAGCATAGTAGCATAGGTTCGTAAATTCATAGGAAGTTACTATGCAAATGACCTTCGGGCCTTTATAAGCTAAGCCTTATTATACCTGTGTTCCCTAATTGACCTTGGTTAGATGGTTGTTATTTGCTGAGTGTATGATCAGCACCAACTGCCCCTGTCCATGAAAGACATAGGAGCCACCCCCAAGGTGAATTCATGGTCTGCCATCCAATTGTCTACGTTGCACTTGAATAGGGTTATTGAGCAGCTCTGCTTTATGTGAACTAAGAGTTTATTCCAGAGCAGTGGCAAATTCTGGGAGATATATCTTTCTCTCCAGAATGTTCTGTTAATGTTGCAGTCTAGGTTGAGATCCCTGGAGTGAGTGACTCTTGTCCCATTTGATTTGCAGATGTGCAACATTTCCATTAGGGCAAGGTCAGAGACTGCCCTGTAGGCAAAACACAAATCACCTCTCTAAAGCTTGTAGGATACAATGTACAGTAACAGGGCTTTTAGTCTTTCCTTGTTCCATAATGCCTTCTGTACCCTGTCCACACTATGCACAATCACTAATAGCATTTACTGCGACATGAATGATGGCCTCCTTACATATCAGCTGTCTACAGATAATGCTATATAGTATTTGAAACTGTTAATCATTCTCTGCTACTTAAAGTCAATAACGTTAACTTTATAGAAATACCTCAATTCCTCAGAGCTGCTCTTGGTTTGGCTACTTTGCCTGAGAGGTGCAGAGAATCTGCTCCATCTAAAGCCATCAGCTGCTAAAAATATAAAAGTAAGTATAATTTTGCATTTCTGCTGGTTATTTTTACTGTACTTCATAAGAATCCTATATTATTTGTCATATTTTTCGTACTTCAGTAGTGTTACAAAGATGAACAGTTTCAATTGCTGCTGTAGTACTTAATTATATTGTGTCTGCTAGTTTTACAGGACTGTAGTATCTGGATTGTATGGTTTCCCTGCACTTGAGCTGCAAAACTATTTTTACTTTATGAGGATTTTCTGACTGCACTCTTGTGGCAGGAGTGTGCTGTACTGAACTTATCTGAGTTGGGGGCTGCTGGCTGAAAGCTTATTGTGTGTTTTCCTGATTAGTCTATAGGCCTTGCAGTTGTAAAACATGATCTTTATAAGCCCAGTGTTTACGCCAGGCTGCACTTCGTGCAGTAGCAGTTATCAGTACCCTGTATAAACACAGGTGCTATCAAGTTAAAATTCCCTTAGAATAACTATCTCTGCAACCTTCCCCAGCCCCCCTGCTGCTCTAGGAGGATCTAACTTCTGTGCAGAGCAGCACTGCCTTGTTGGAGAGCTGCAGTTCACAGCGAGTATAGCACCCATTCTTCATCCATGTGCTACAATCACAGTTCAGTTAAATATCCACACTCTTCTCCCTGGTTAAACCCATGATAAAAAAAACCCTGAAACCATGGATAGGCACATTCCTGCTATATCTGCAGCCAGCATGGTGGACATGGCATCCTGAGGTAATGTAGATATTGTCGCATGTATACTGACAATGACTTAACCCTAAACAAACACAGTATGTGAGAGATGTTGCTACACTATGCAAAGTGAGACATGACTCTCACATACTGACAAATCAAATTTGAAACAGGTTGCCAGCACACGCACATCATTTCCCTCACTAAATACGTTTCGGCACTTAAACCCACATATGGGAAGTTACTCACAAGTAACTTACCAAAACCTCAGAGGCCTCCTGCATGCTACCCTCAAAAACCACATGAAAACAAAACCAAGTCATCACCAACCACTACACATAAAAAATACATGTCACAGTGTCTTCACAAGCAAGCCCCCTAAGGCAAAAGACCATACATTCAAACATCTTACTCATAGACGACTCCACCATGAGACACAGAGATGTCCCCCTCACCAGGATGAATAAAGACATTGTTACAGGTAGTTGTCTTTCAAAGATTCAACAGATCATGCAGACACTCACGTCACTCAACCACAAGTATCAGTATGACTCAATCATTGCGCATGTGGATGTGAAGTACCTGAGATGCACCTCCCTGGACTATATGAAGAAAGACCTGATGGAGCTCTCTGAATACATGCTACAGGCAGGTATGAACCTCACATTGAACAGCATTCTACCCTCAGGAAGAATGATACCACAATACAAACAGAAAATAATTGACTTAGCTACTGGTGTTATTCCAAGGGGATCCAGTATTTTGCTGCCTGGGATGACATAGGTTCATAGGTTTATACTAGGCTATCTGCCCTAAGGCATTTATAAGCCTAGCCCAAAGTTATGTGGCTTACGCCACCCCTTATGTTAGAAATACTGTGCCCATTAGTTTGTTGTGCCTCTGTCCAGCAGTGACACAGAGATGATTCCCGGGGTAAACCTACGATCTCCCATCCACCGGTCAAGATTTCTCTTGAACAGAGCCATCGAGGTGCTCTGCCTCACATGGACCGGGATTTTATTCCACAGCATGGGGAGTCTCTGGGTGATAAATGTATCCCTCCAGCACGTCCTATTTATATCCGTGCTAAGGTTTAAGTCACTTGCTCTAGTGGTTCTGGTGGATTTGGATTTTTTGAGGTGGAGCATGTCCATTAATTCCGGGTTGGTCACGGCCTTGTATGTCAGGCACAGGTCACCTCTGAGCAGACGGTATGCAACTGAATAGAGTTGGAGTTTCTTCAGTCTGGCAGCATATGACAGGTTTTGGAGTCCCTTTATCCTTTTGGTGAGGAACTTTTGGGGTCTCTCCAGTTGCTGCAGGTGTCGGGTGAGATGCATCCCGAATGGGGCATTGTACTCGATCATTGGTCTGATAAGTGAAGAGTACAGGGGAACAATGACCTCACTTGATCTGGATGTGAATCCCTTCATGATCAGGTGGGCAATGTAGAAGGTCTTTCGAACCACTTTAGCAACGTGAGTGACAAACGAGAGGCCACTGTCAACCTGGGTCCCCAGGTCCCTGATAACCTCTTCTGTGCTTAGTGGGTTGCCACCTATATGGTAGCTTGGGGTTACCTTATTTTTCCCGAAGGGTATGACTATACACTTTTTTGCGTTTAACTTCAGGCCATGGCTCTGGCACCAGCTATCAGTTTCCGTGAGACCCCTCTGAAGGATGTCTGTGTCCGATGTACTATCCACTATGGCACCCAGTTTGCAGTCATCCGCAAACTTTGTCAGCCATAGTCCTCCTATGTTTGCCTGTACTTCTGAGAAGTAGATGCCGAACAGTAGGGGGCCAAGGACTGAGCCCTGTTGGACACCACTTGTGACTGGCTTGGAGTCTGACATGGCTCCAGCAACTCTAACCCTGTGGGTTCTGTCCTTTAGCCAGTTTGCAACCCATCTTGTGACATATGGGTTTACATTTAAGCTGGTAAGTTTCTCTATAATACCCGAGTGGGGTATTGTGTCGAAAGCTTTTGCAAGGTCAAGGTAGGCTGTATGGACTGCCTTTCCCTCATCAATGGCCTTGGTGACTGTTTCAAAGAAGTTGACCAAGTTCAAAAGGCAAGATCTGCCCTTGACAAAGCCAAACTGGGTTGGGTCCAAGGTCTGCAAGTACCCTATGTCCTTGTTTATGAGTTCCATTATGATCCTCTCCATAGCTTTGCAGACCAGGCTTGTTAAGCTTATGGGGCGGTAATTACCAGGGTCCGTAGAGGCACCGCCTTTGTGGAGTGGGACCACAGTTGCCGTACGCCACTCCTTGGGCACATATCCTGTGGTAAGGCTAAGATTAAACAGCTGCCTTATGTGCGGGTTTAGTTCTTCATTGAGTTCATGTAGCACACAGCCGGGGACACCATCCGGTCCCATTGATGCTGTGTTTTTAGCTTTAGAGAGAAGCAGCTTTCACCTGCGCATTTGAGATGTCTGGGAGGCTACACTCCGTTGGGATAGTTATCTCTCCTTTTGGGGGGGAGAGGGGGGTGAAGTTTGCGCTGAACCTGTCTGCCAGTATGTTGGCAATGTCTGTGGGTTCAGTGATTTTTGTATCATTTTGGACTAATTCTGAGCATATCTGGGAGTTTCCACCCAGGTTTCTGACATAGCTGAAGAAGGCCTTATGATTGTCTTTTGAATCTATGGCAATTTTTCTCTCAAAGTTGGCCTTGGATGATTTTATGAGGGATCGTAGTTTCGTGCTAGTACTGATCAAAGATGCCTTCCCTTTTTGGGATTTTGCTCTATCATGTAATAGCTTTCTCCTCTTATTGTAAAGTTTGTTTATGGCTGGGGTCCACCAGACTGGACGTTTGCCCTTGGTGGAAAGAGTCTTGGTTTTATTTGGGATTGCCTGATCCATGCAGTCCTGAAGGTGTTCATAGAAGGCATTTGTAAGGGCTTTCGCAGCTTGGGTTGTGGTTTCCATTGGCTCGGGGGCCTTGAAGGATACCACACCTGTCTTGAGTAGTGTGAAGTTTGCTTTAGAGAAGTTCTTCACTGTGGTCTTTTTTGTTTGGGGTTGGGGCAGGATGTGGATTTCTAGTGAGATTAGTTTATGATCTGATCACACCAATGAGGGATATACTTCCGGTGTGGAGCATTTTGTCCCCATGTTTGTGATGATGAGATCTAGTATATTTTCTCCTCTTGTGATCAACAGACAATGCTGCTTGGCCAGAGATGGTCTGCACCTATCACCACTAGGCTTTCAATTACTGGCCAAGGCATTAGCCACCCTCATAGTGCCTATTTTAGGCAGTGCCAAACAAATAGACCTACCAGCATAAGAAATTCTTCTACTGGCAAGTTGAATACTGCTCAGTGCTAGGAGTCTTAATATGAAACTGCACTTTCTGAAAGCTTTCCTTGCTCTGGAGAATGCTGATGTCAATGCAGTTACACAGATGTGGTTCAAGGCTACAGAAAGCACTCTAGTAGTGCAAGGCTACTATGCCAATCACACATTCAGACCTCCCTCTGAAAATGAAAGAAAACTAAATAAATAAAAGGAGGAGGTGCTTCATTTTACATAAAAAAATGATCACATCTCAAAACTGGTCAAGCAGGATGACTCACTTCATCTACTCCATGTTAGCCGACCATAGGCAAAATCCCCCACTATATCATCGCTAGCTACAAGTCCCCAACCATGAGATACAAAAAACTCTCTGCATACATGAAGTTACTAGAATCACTTACCATTCAGCCCAACAGTACTCATGGGTGATTTTAACTAACCTTCCATAAACTGGGAATCATACACAACCACTAACATGCAGGCACAGATATTCTAGGGCTTTGTCAATGCAAATGCTATGGAACAGCTGATCTGCACTCTCACTAGGGGCTCAAATATCCTTGACCTAGTACTCACATACATTTTTATTTATTTATTTATTTATCTTACATTTGTTTACCAGGAAAGTCTGACTGGACACAGGTCCTTTTCAGTGGAGGTCCAGGGAGAAGAGCTCCAGATAAAATTACATAGATCAACAGGTAGAAAGCAAACGGTCATACAGCATAGATATCTAGTAGTACATAGTAGATGGCATAAGATAACATATAGCAAAACACAATGAGGAACATTAGCATTATAATACATATTTTACAAGCTTCATATGGTACTAAATAAACATATTTTTTTGCATCAATTTAGATGATGCGGGTATAGAAAACACACTAGGAAGAGTCTTTGCTCTATGGGATACAGTGAGATTAGGTTTAGATGAGGAATAGGTAGTTCAGTAGTGTTTATCCTGCAGAATCACAGGGGCATAACCAGGAATTCATATAGTTTGCTTTGAGAAGCTTTTTGAATTGAGTGTTGGAGCACATGGAGGTTAGGTGGCCAGGTAAGGAGTTCCAAGCTTTAGAAAAAGAATTGCCGAGGAGAGATTTCCCTGCCTCATTGATATGTTTGATGACATCTAGGTGGTTTTCGGTGCTAGATCTTCAGGTTCTAGTAGTAGAATAAGGGACAGTTAGGTTCATAGGTGTGTACTAGCCTAATGGACCTGGAGCCTTTACAAGCCAAGTCCAAACAAATTGCCCAGGCAGCATTTCACCCGATGTTAGTTCACAGTGCCCCTATCCAGTAGAGCAACTGGAGTGATCCCTGGGATGAACTTTCTGTTACCCATCCACTCATCAAGATTTGTCTTGAAGAGGGCCAGCGAGGTGCTCTGCTTGACATGAATGGGAAGCTTATTCCAGGGTATGGGCAGTCTTTGGAAGATGAACCTGTCCCTCATAGGTTCATAGGTTCATAGGTTAGTACTAAGCTAACTGCCCTTGTGAGCCATTTTAAGCCTAGCCATTCTCTTGTGAGACTCAAACCCTGCACCTTGTGTTTGTAAGGCAAACACCCTAACCATTAGGCCACCCTCCCATCCTCCAGCATGTTCTGTTAATTGTGGTAATGAGGTTGTGATCGCTGGAGTGTGTGGTGCAGGGGGGTTTGGGATTTCTTTAGGTGTAGCATTTTAAGTAGGGCAGGTTGGACATGGCTTTGTAAGTCAAGAAGAGATCACCTCTATGTAGACGATAAGAGACTGAGAACAGCTGAAATTTCTTGAGTCTGTCTATGTAGGACATGTGTTTATGGCCTAGGATCCTTTTTGTGAGGTACTTTTTTTGGCCTCTCCAGCTGTTGTAGGAGTCTGCTCAGGTATATGCCAAATGGGGTGTTATATTCAATGACTGGTCTAATGAGGGATGAGTAGAGAGGGATGATGACCTCTTTCTTCCTGAATGTGAAACCTTTGGTTATAAGATGTGCCACATAGAAGGACTTTCTGTTCACAATGGCAATGTGGTAGTCAAAGGTGAGGTGGCTGTCGATCTGGGTGCCCAGATCTCTTATGTGTTCAGTGGGCTCCCATCAACGTGGTAATTTGTGGGAACTGAGTTTTTCCCAAAGGGGATGATAACACTTTTTTTGGTGTTGTTTCAGGTCATGGTTCCAATACAAAACTCAGAGAGGCCCTTTTGTAGGATGTCTACATCACTTGGAGAGTTGATAATGACTCCTAGCTTGCAGTCATCAGTGAATTTGGTCAGCCAGAGCCCTTCTGTGTTGGTCTGGACTTCTGAGAAGTAGATGCCAAACAAGAGAGGGACCAGGACCGAGCCCTGTGTGACTCCACTCATGACTGGTCGACAGTCTGACTTGATATCCACAACTTTCCCTCTGTGGGTCCTGTCTGTGAGCCAATTTGCAACCCACCTAGCGATGTAAGGATTGATGCCCAGTTTGGTGAGTTTATCAATGATACCTGAGTGGGGAATGGTATCGAAGGCCTTGGCCAGGTCAAGGTCGGCTGTATGCACTGCCTTGCCCTCATCCACAGCCTTGGTGACTGCCTCAAAGAAGTCAACCAGGTTCAGCATGTAGTATCTCTGCTTTTTTCAAAGCCAAACCATGAGGGTCAAGAGTTTGGAGATTGCCTGTATCTTTGTTAAGCAGGTCCATGTTGATGAGCTCCATAGCTTTGCATACCAGATTTGTCAGGCTAATGGGGTCATAGTTCCCAGGCTCTGTAATTGCTCCACCTTTATGGAGTGGAATGACTGTAGCAGTGGGCCATTCATTAGGGACATAGCCAGAGGTAAGGATGTGATTGAACAGGGCACACGGTTGTGGTGCCAGTTTGTTTTGTAGCTCATGTAGGATGCAGCCAGGGATATTATCAGGTCCCATGGATGTTGTTTTCTTGGCTTTGGACAATGCAGCTTTTACCTGTGCCACAGAAATGGTGGGTACCAGGCTTTCTTCTAGTATTGTGGTAGGGCCCTTGGGGATGAGAGAGTGGTATAGTTGTCACTGAATCTGATGGCTAGTATGTTGGCTATATCTGTTGGCTCAGTGTAGGAGGTGCCATTATGCAATAACGCAGAGTAAATCTGGTTATTCCCTTGGATGTTTTTGATATAGCTATAGAAGGCTTTGTGGTTGTTTTTGGTGTCAGCCGCAATTCTGCCTTCATAGCTGGCTTTAGAGGATTTGATAAGGGATCTCAGCTTTTTGTTGAGACTGATAAGGGGGGGGGGTTACAGTCTTGTGACTTAATTTTTTTTGCAATAGTTTCTTCCTTCTTTTGTAGAGTTTATTGATGGCTGGAGACCACCAGATTGGCTTCATTTTTTTTTTGGAGGAGAGCGGCTTAGTCCTGTTTGGTGTATGGCAAGGTCCATACATTTGTGTACATGCTCATACAGTGCACTGGTGTATGATTTGGAAGTCATGCAACTATTTTCCATTGGCATGGGTGCCGAGAAGTTAGCCACCTCTGTTTTTAAAAGCCCAAAGTTGGCTTTAGATAAGTTTTGCAGGGTGGTCACCTTAATGGGGATTGTAGGCGAGATGGAGATTTCCATGGTGATCAGTTTGGGGTCGGATTTAACCAGGGAGGAATTGACTCTAGGTGTGGAGCAACAGTCTCCCATGTTGGCGATAACCAGATCGAGGATGTTGCTTCCTGTAGTGGGGGTCAGAATGAACTGGTCCAGGGCATTGGAATTGATAAATTCCAGAAATTGTTGGGCCTGTAAATTAATACATGAATAGTTTTCCCAGTTGATGGAAGGGTACTTGAAGTCACCCAGTATGAGACTATTAGGTTGGACCTTGATAGATTCCAGTGTGCTTAGGAAGTTAGAGTGAAAGTCTAGGGACATGTTTGGGATTCTGTAGCAGGCTACGACTTGTATCGCCATCTTACCCAGTGTTAGTTATACCTGAAGAATCTATTAGATGCTATAGTGCTGGAGTGTTTTAGTTGGTTGGTAGTATATTTTGTGTGCCAATGACAATTTATTGAATTTCAGTAGCTGTGGTAGTTCAAGCCAGCCCAGTTGATTGAGAGCTATATAATGATGGGTCCTATATGGAGTCTCAGCAGCAAATCTAGCAATCTTGTTATAAGGGGATTCTAATTTGTTTACGCCAGTTTTGCAGAGGTTAGTAAGTATTAGGGATGTATAGAGGAGGGTAGACAGCAGATGTGTCCTGCCTATGGTGATTTTGGTTTGTTTAGTGAGAAATTGTTGCAATAGAGGAGACAGTTCTTTTGTGAACCGTCTTGATATTTTGGGCTATATGAATGTCATATTTAAGGTTGCAATCTATTTCTACATCTAAGAGTTTAGTGTGGGAGGTAGGGCTGATTGTAATTTTGTCTTTAGACATGATGGTGAAGGTGTCATATGGGATAGGGGCTCTACATGTGCTGAATTGAAGAAGCTTTGTTTTATTTGAATTTAGGATTAGCTGGGAGTTAGTGAACCAGGTTTCTAGTGAGAAGGATTTTGGGGTCTGGAACCATAGTTCATCTAATGTTTGGGCTGTGCATATGAGGATAGTGTCATCAGCGTATTATACTACTGAAGCATTGGGTGCTGAGGATGATAGCTGAGTGGTAAATAGAAGAATTGTGGGCCAAGTATGGACCTCTTAGGGACACCTAAGGTTACTGGCAAGAGAGAGGATAGTTGGTTCTGCCATTTCACTGCTTGTAGATGTCCTGATAGGTAGTTTTTAAACCATGATATAGAGGGGTAGATGATATTTAGGGTGGATAGTGTATTGAAGAGTCTATTTGGGTTGACCATGTCGAAAGCTTTAGACAGGTCTAAAAAATGGCAGAAACTAGTTGTCCCTTGTTTCTGTGATGGTTAACTGTGTTGGAGAAGGACATTAGAGCTGTTGTGGTGCTGCGAAAGGGTCTAAAGCTGTGCTGATTTTTAGATAGGAGGTTGCTTTTTAGGAGGAAGTCCATGAGTTAGGTGTGAACAATTCTTTCCAGAATCTTTGATAAGGGTAATAAAATAGCAAGTGGTCAGTAGTTATTGAGTTGTAAGGAATTGCCTTCCTTGTGCAATGGTATTATGTGGTACATTTTCCATATATTAGGTTCTTTACAGTCTGCTATCGATCTGTTAATTAGAATGGCTGTGGGGTAGGCTATGGCATCTGTGGCTCGGCTAGCTGTAGGAGTTCTGCTGGTAAATTATCTGTGGCCAGAGTTGCTGGTTTAAGCTTATGGAGGAGTTTTAAAATTGATTTGGTTGAGGTTGGATGCAGGCTAAAGTGAGTGGTATTATCCTGTGTGTTTGTGCTTTTTTGTATGGGTGGCAGGTCAGGGGTGTTACTCTTACTTTGGGTATTTGCAAGGACCTGCACTATTTTGGTGAAAACTTTTTTGAACTGCGTGGGGATGTTCTCATGGTTGTTTCCTGTTGTTGCTGCAGGGGTAGTAGACTTTTCTGGTTGTAATACAGAATTTATAGTGGCCCAGAGTTTTTGAGAGTTGTGAATAAGTGTTTCTTAGAGGTTTTGGTAATAGTTGATTTTGTCAGATTTAATGATTTTTTTCTGGCTTTATTATGGAGCTTTGAGTATTTTTGTTTTGTTGATTGGGATTTGTTTTTTGTGGAACTGTATCCATGCTTTGTCCATCTTTGAGGATGGATTTTGTTGCCTTAGTTAGCCAGTGAGTATACTTAGCCTTTCTTCTCATGGTTCTGGTGGGTGCATGATGGTCTAATATTTGTAGAAAAGCTGAGATGAAGTAGTGGACTGCTTCATCTAGTGACAGTGACATTAGTGGTTTCCAAGATGCAATGACTTCCTCAGATTGGCAAAGCCGTTTATATAATACATTCAATTAACAATGGATTAAAATCAACAATAAAATTAATTAAAACCAATTGATTAATTAGAAACACAGTCAACCTTTATAAACCTAACATATAGGTCGATACAATACATAAAATGTATAAAATTTATTCAGTATAATGAACCACTCTATATAAACAAAACATATAAATAACAATAATAATAAATATCAATATAAATTGAGCACAAATTATATACTATGCACGTGTATATTGTTTGTAAGTATATGTGAGGCCTGGTATATATATAATTATTATAAATAATTTAAAATTATATAACCATTAAGCTCTATATATATATTTGTATTTAAAATGTATTAGTTTTAATTGTAACAATAAAAATTACGAATAACACCAAGATAGTATATTATATGTTATATGTAATATACATATTATATTGTTTCGTGGATGTGATTGGTAATATCAACCCTCAATATGTCTAAGCCTAAGACATGGTTTAATCGAAATAAATTCATTTAATCCAGGGTAATTATGAGCATTTAAACGTAGTTGCCATCTTAGTTCACACATGTCCAAGTGGTATTGTGTAATCCTACCTTGTGGGTCAATGTTGAGTTGTTGAATAATACAAAACTTAAATTTATGGCTTTCGTGGTCAATCACATGTCTCGCTAATGCATTAATAGATTTTTTGTGTTTTATGTCCAAAAGACTGAATAAATTTTATACATTTTATGTATTGTATCGACCTATATGTTAGGTTTATAAAGGTTGACTGTGTTTCTAATTAATCAATTGGTTTTAATTAATTTTATTGTTGATTTTAATCCATTGTTAATTGAATGTATTATATAAACGGCTTTGCCAATCTGAGGAAGTCATTGCATCTTGACGAAACCTAGGTCATTGGTGAGCCGGTGGTGCAGTTTGATTCGAATAAACTTGGTGGTTGGAACTACGTTCTTTTTTGGTTTATTCGTTTGGTATCATTTTTGTGATTCTTGGTTTACTGTGACATGGAGAACGGGAGTCCACCAGCGAGTGTTTCGGAACTACTGCACGCTATTCATGCCAAATTGGAGGAACATTCTGCTCAAATACAATCTTTGTTGGGGCATGTAAATGGAGCACGTAACGATGGGCTGCATGGCAGTTTGGGTCTGCCACTCACTCAGGCAACCCCTGTGGTTATTAATTCATCCCCTGTCCTACGTACAGACACTTGTCGTAGTGTCAATGTGGAGACAGTTAGTCACAGAGATGAGTTGCATGACAAGGAGGATTTATTAAAACAATGCGCTGGTTGGAGAAATAATGGTTTCAATTTTTTGAAGGACAGTGCTCCTATTCAGCGAAATAACGCAAAATCGAATCAGTCCCTGGTAGAGCTGCTTAAATCATTTGAATTTAAACTGTTCAAATTAAAAAAGACACAGCTGGAGAACAGCTATTTAAACAGGAACATCGAGCTGGGTCTGGTTCCTAAAGGGTTACGTGTTTGGAGGTGACAGGGGCACAGGAAAATAGCTTTCTTGGGTGGCATAAGCCAGGGAACTTTGTTGGCTAGGCTTACTTAGGCCCTTGGGCTGATAGCCTAGTATCTACCTATGAACCTATGAATCTATGTTACCAGTATGGAAAACCTACTAGAATGGAACTCAGTCTCCCTCCCTCATGAAAATACCCTACTAGGAGATTTTACCAAAAAAGAACGTAGTTCCAACCACCAAGTTTATTCGAATCAAACTGCACCACCGGCTCACCAATGACCTAGGTTTCGTCAAGATGCAATGACTTCCTGTGCCCCTGTCAAGCAATAATAAAGCAAAAATTCCGCATGTTCACTATCTAGTGTAATGTTGGAATAATTATAAATATTGAAATCACCAACACTATTGGAAAGAATTGTTGGAATACTTAAAACACCACAACCTCTTATACCTAATATTACATTAGTCCATTTCAAATCAATGCGTAAATTATCCGAATGATTCACATTACATTCAATAATTTGTGTAGTAACTGAATCTAAATTTTGTACATTTAATAAGTCAACCAAATTGCCGTCTTCATCAAACACATTTGAGGGCATGTATACACTTAAATTCAACAATGGATCCACGTCCATTGACATACCATTAGCCTGAACAGTTACTTGATCAAGTTGTTCAAGTTCAAAAACATTAGTATGACAAAGATTAACATTGGTAGTCGTGAGTTCGCTGAAACCCACTTGATCTTCAGTACAAATTGATTCACAAAGAATGTTCAATTTTGTAATGCATGCTTCCCCAATGCACAAGTCGTGATTGATACCAGTTAGTTGCTTACTAAGTTGTCCACCTTGAATGGATTCCGAAAAAGTGGCAATAGTACTACTAACAACTTCGTCCTGCCTGGAAAAACAAACCATGTCCGTATCAAGACGAACTAATGGCTCACATGCCTTGGGACTCCCATTGTGAAAAATAGTTTCACATGCACATCCATTAGTCTCAGATTGTTCCTTAAGTAAAATGTTACAACCATCACTTGAATTTAGAACACACTCACAGTCAAAAACCACTGTATGGTTGTTCACATTGAACCGCTCAAAAAAAGACAAAGCTGAATCTGTAATAGCCAGTGAAAAGTCAAAAGTCTTACCCCAAAGTAAATTAAACTGAGGTTTTACGAACTCTTTTGTGCTTTCCCCAAGCCGCGCTGTTGGCCGGTTCCGTGACTTCTTAGTTTCGATCGTGCTCCCATCCAAACCGAGTCGTCCTCTTCGTCCTGATGTCCCTGGTTCTTTAATCTCTCTGAGCGTCGCACACTTTCCCCTAAAGGGCCGTTTCCAGATGAATTAGGGCTATTAAAACCTCTGTTGTCTTCCGGTGGATCAACGTCATAATTCTCTCGTCTCCGATAGGTTTTCCCTTTATGGGCGGGGTTGGATTGATTCTCCCGTTCTGTAAGTGGATAGACAACGCCCCTCTCATAAACTTGAATGTCACGTTTCAGTTTACTTAACTTTTTGTTGAATATATTCTCACAACTCCGGTCAATGTCGCTAATAATGTTGACATAATTTGTATAAAACTGGTCAAATAACAAATCATGTATTATTTTACCATTAATGTCCTCTATTTCACCCACAAGCTTGTCAATTTTCACGTTGTTATACTTGACCATCAGCTCCATAATGTGGATTCCCGTAGAATTGAACAGACTATGTAGTTCCTCGACCATATCTTTATTTTTTTCACATCCATTCGGATACCTCCAAACACGTAACCCTTTAGGAACCAGACCCAGCTCGATGTTCCTGTTTAAATAGCTGTTCTCCAGCTGTGTCTTTTTTAATTTGAACAGTTTAAATTCAAATGATTTAAGCAGCTCTACCAGGGACTGATTCGATTTTGGGTTATTTCGCTGAATAGGAGCACTGTCCTTCAAAAAATTGAAACCATTATTTCTCCAACCAGCGCATTGTTTTAATAAATCCTCCTTGTCATGCAACTCATCTCTGTGACTAACTGTCTCCACATTGACACTACGACAAGTGTCTGTACGTAGGACAGGGGATGAATTAATAACCACAGGGGTTGCCTGAGTGAGTGGCAGACCCAAACTGCCATGCAGCCCATCGTTACGTGCTCCATTTACATGCCCCAACAAAGATTGTATTTGAGCAGAATGTTCCTCCAATTTGGCATGAATAGCGTGCAGTAGTTCCGAAACACTCGCTGGTGGACTCCCGTTCTCCATGTCACAGTAAACCAAGAATCACAAAAATGATACCAAACGAATAAACCAAAAAGAGTTCCAACCACCAAGTTTATTGAATCAAACTGCACCACCGGCTCACCAATGACCTAGGTTTCGTCAAGATGCAATGACTTCCTCAGATTGGCAAAGCCGTTTATATAATACATTCAATTAACAATGGATTAAAATCAACAATAAAATTAATTAAAACCAATTGATTAATTAGAAACACAGTCAACCTTTATAAACCTAACATATAGGTCGATACAATACATAAAATGTATAAAATTTATTCAGTCTTTTGGACATAAAACACAAAAAATCTATTAATGCATTAGCGAGACATGTGATTGACCACGAAAGCCATAAATTTAAGTTTTGTATTATTCAACAACTCAACATTGACCCACAAGGTAGGATTACACAATACCACTTGGACATGTGTGAACTAAGATGGCAACTACGTTTAAATGCTCATAATTACCCTGGATTAAATGAATTTATTTCGATTAAACCATGTCTTAGGCTTAGACATATTGAGGGTTGATATTACCAATCACATCCACGAAACAATATAATATGTATATTACATATAACATATAATATACTATCTTGGTGTTATTAAGTAATTTTATTGTTACAATTAAAACTAATACATTTTAAATACAAATATATCTATAGAGCTTAATGGTTATATAATTTTAAATTATTTATAATAATTATATATATACCAGGCCTCACATATACTTACAAACAATATACACGTGCATAGTATATAATTTGTGCTCAATTTATATTGATATTTATTATTATTGTTATTTATATGTTTTGTTTATATAGAGTGGTTCATTATACTGAATAAATTTTATACATTTTATGTATTGTATCGACCTATATGTTAGGTTTATAAAGGTTGACTGTGTTTCTAATTAATCAATTGGTTTTAATTAATTTTATTGTTGATTTTAATCCATTGTTAATTGAATGTATTATATAAACGGCTTTGCCAATCTGAGGAAGTCATTGCATCTTGACGAAACCTAGGTCATTGGTGAGCCGGTGGTGCAGTTTGATTCGAATAAACTTGGTGGTTGGAACTACGTTCTTTTTTGGTTTATTCGTTTGGTATCATTTTTGTGATTCTTGATGATTAGTGGTTTCCAGTTGCAACTCTTTAGGGCATTTATAAAGTAATCCAGCTTGGCGTTTGCTTTGTTCCTGACTACTCTAAAGGTTGTCTGGCTAATTTGGTGAGTTCTTTTTCTAAGAAGGAAGGTAGCCTGATGGTTGCTAAGGCTGTTTGGCAGACAGCTTGCTAGAGATGTGAATGAGGGATCAGATATAAGAATCCAGTCCAGGATGGACTGTCGTTTGGTTGTTTTATCAGCTCTGAGATGAGATAAGTTGGGTAAACCCATGGAGGTTGATGTGGATGGATGCATTGTGGCCAGAGCAGTTATGCCAGTCTATAGTAAAATCTCCTAGTAGGGTATTTTCATGAGGGAGGGAGACTGAGTTCCATTCTAGTAGGTTTTCCATACTGGTAACATAGATTCATAGGTTCATAGGTAGATACTAGGCTATCAGCCCAAGGGCCTAAGTAAGCCTAGCCAACAAAGTTCCCTGGCTTATGCCACCCAAGAAAGCTATTTTCCTGTGCCCCTGTCAAGCAGAGCCACAGAAGTGATCCGTGGGGTGTATTTTCTATTTCCCATCCACTCATCAAGATTTTTCTTGAAGAGTGCTAATGAGGAACTTTACCTTCCATAGATGGGTAGCTTGTTCCAGAGTATGCAAAGTCTCTGGGACAGGAATCTATCCCTCCAGCATGTCCTGTTTATTGTGATGACAAGGTTTAGGTCCCTAGAGCATGTAGCTTGGAGGGAATGGGATTTCTTTAGATGTAGCATGTCCAACAGCTCTGGGTTTGACATGACTTTATATGCTAGACAGAGATCATCTCAGAGTAGGTGATATACTACGGAGTAAAGCTGGAGTTTTTTGAGACGGTCAGTGTAGGGCACCTGTTTGAGGCCAGTAATCCTCTTTGTGAGGTACTTCTGTGGCGTTTCCAGCTGCTGTAGATTTCCTTTGAGGTACATTCCAAATGGGGAAATTGTACTCTATAATGGGTCTAATGAGCATCGAGTAGAGGGGAACAATGACCTCTTTTTTCCTAGATGAGAACCCTTTTGTGATGAGGTCTGTCACATAGAAGGATTTCCTGACTACTGTGGTGATGTGATTATCAAAGGAGAGACTGCTGTCCACCTGGGTCCCAAGGTGTCTTATGACACATTTGGCATCAAGTAGACTGCCGCCTATGTGGTAGTTAATGGGTACAGAGTTTTTACCACAGGGGATGACAATGCACTTTTATGTCATTGAGCTTGAGGCCATGGCTCTGACACCAGGCATCTGTCTGTGAGGCCCTTCTGTAGGATGTCCACATCATTTGAGGACTCGACTATGGCTCCTAGTTTGCAGTCATCTGTGAACTCCATTAGCCTAAGGCCTTCTGGTTAGCCTGTACTTCAGAGAAGTAGATACCAAACAGGAGAGGTCCCAGGACTGAACCCTGTGGCACTCTACTTCTCACTGGTCTGAAGTCAGATTTGGAGTCTGCAACTTTTACAGTGTAGGTTCTGTCAGTGAGCCAGTTGGCAACCCATCTTGTGATGTAGGGATTTATACTTAGTTTAGTGAGTTTAGCTATAATTTCAGAATTGGGGATGGTATTGAAAGCCATGGCAAGGTCAAGATAGGCTGTGTGAACCACCTTACCCTTGTCTACGGCTTTGGTGACTGCTTCAAAGAAGTTGATCAGGTTCAGAAGGCATGATCTGCCTTTCACATATCCAAACTGGGTGGGGTCCAGAGTTTGGAGGTTACCAATGTATTTGTTTATGAGTTCCATGATATACGTTCCATGGTGTTGCAGACCAGGCTCATCAGGTTAATAAGACAATAGTTCCTGGAATCAGTGGTGGCTCCCCCTTTGTGGAGTAGGATAATTGTTGCTGTGTGCCATTTAGTGACTATGACTGAACATGATGCTTAGGTGGGGAGCCAGTTTGTTCTGAAATTCATGTAAAACGCAGCCTGGAATGTTATCCAGTCCCATGGATGTTGTGTTTTTGGCCTTAGAGAGTGCAGCTTTTACCTGTGTAGTTGTGATTACAGGGACTCTGAATTCTTCCTGTATAGATATGGGCCTTTTAGGGGATGAGAGGGGGGTAAAGTTAGCACTGAACCTATCGGCCAGGATGTTGGCAATATCAGTTGGTTCTGTAATTTTTGTGCCATTGTGCTGTAACTCAGAGCAGATCTGGGTCTTGCCATTGATTCTTGACATAGCTATAGCATGCTTTGTGTTTGTCCTTAGAATCAGTGGTGATTTTGTTTTTGTAGCTAGCTTTGGAGGCTCTTATAAGGGATCTCAGCTTCTTACTGAGGCTGACCAGGGAGCTCCTCCACTGATGGGATTTTACTCTCTTTTGCAACAGTTTCTTCCTTCTGTTATAGAGTTTGTTTATGGGAGGGGACCACCAGATTGGCTTCTTGTTTTGGAGGATAGCGCCTTGGTTCTGTTTGGGATAGGATGATCCATGCATTCATGTAAGTGCTTATAGAGTGCATTTGTGTAGGATTCAGCAGTCATAACTGTACTGTCCATCTCGATCGGTGTCATGAAGTTCACCACTTCTGTCTTAAGAAGCATGAAGTTGGCTTTGGAGAAATTGTTTACCATGGTTTCCTTAATGGGGGTGGGGGCAGGATGTGGATATCTAGGGTGATTAGCTTATGGTCGGATCTGACCAACAAGAAGTTGACTTCTGGTGTGGATCACCAGTCACTCATGTTGGTAATGACTAGGTCTAGGATATTGTTGCCCCTGGAGAGGGTGTGGATAAGTTGATATAGGGCATTGGAATTTATGAATTCTAGAAAGCGTTGAGTGAAGGAGTTGGTACATGAGTAGGTTTTCCAGTTAATGGTGGGGTAGTTGAAGTCACCCATTATTAGGGTGTTTGGTTGAACCGTAATATTTTCCAGTATATCAAGAAAAGATGAGTGTGAATCCTGGGGCATGGTGGAGGATCTGTAGCAAGCTACAATTTGGATTACAGTTTTGCCCAGAGTTAGTTGCACTTGGATAACCTCGGATGCATTATGCTGAGCAACTAACATGGAGGTGTGGATATCCTTAATGAATATGGGCACACCTCTGCCTCTGGTGTTCCGGTCAAGGTTAGATGGTCAAAAAGTGTGGTATGAGTTATAGCCTGGTAATACAGGGGTGCTCTCTGAAGCCTTGAACCAGGTTTCAGTCACTGCACAGATATCAATGCTCCCAATTTTAAGAAGTGCCTTGAGGGAGTGCATGTTGAGATTTAGACTTTTAGCATTGAGTAGAATTACCCTTAATTTTTGCTTGCCTGTTCCTGTTATGGTGGTGAATTTGTCATTTGAACCTTGCCTAAAAAAGGCACTATAAGGATGGCAAGGGCCTTAGCCAGTATCCAGAATCCCAGGGTTGACAGTTGCAGGCTATCTCTGGCAAAGTATCGTGGTCTATCGACCCTGTCGCCCCAGGCAGACAGATACTGGATCCCCTTAAACTGACACCAGAATCTTAGCCTATTGTTGAAGTCAAGCATTTTGTCCTTGTCCCGTGGTATCATTCTGGGTGATGGCAGGATGCTACTCAGGGCTAGGATCATACCTGCCTGGGCTACAAGATCAGAGAGCTCTTCCATGTCTCTTTTCATCTAGTCCAGGGAGATACATCTCATGTTGTTCACATCAACATGGACAGTGACAGAGTCATATTTGTGCTTGTTGTGGAGTGACCTGAGTGTGTGGGTTATGTGGCGGATCCTGGCACCTGACAGGCAGCTGACCTTAACCTTCTCCTTGTTTAGCCTGGTGAGTAGGACATCAGTGTGCCTGACTGTACAGTCACCTATGACTAGTGTGTTGGGTGTGTTGTTTTGCCTTATGGGCTGTGGTTGAGCAGCACACTGACTCTGTGGGCCATGTGTCATTTGGGTTGTGTTGGGGGGGTGGAGGTTGCTTGTGTTTCTGCTTTGGCGGTCTCTATTGCTTGAGCAGATTATTAATTGAGAGCCTCCACAAATGTTTTTGTGTTTCTATGTATGGATTTTGGTGGTGTAGGTTTAGTTGGACTATGTGATGAGTGTGGTGTGGTGCAAGTGTTTACCTTCTCCTCTTGACTGCCAAGTTCAGTCTTGGTTGGACAGAGCTTTACCTCCAGTTTGGCTAGATAAGTGCATCTCTCACAGGCTGTAGTGTTGGGTGGTAGGAGAGGGTTATCTGTGTACATGAGGCAATTGCTACATTGACCCAAGATTCCCAAATTCATCAGAAAGACAGGAGAGAACACTGGGAGCTGACCCTTGTACATGCCTGAATAAAAAACTATTTTCCTCTAGACAAGCGAGGAAAATGAGTACAAGAGCTGTTTTTCTCTAAGCAAGTGAGAAAGTAAGTACAAAAATTGTTTTCCTCTAGGTAATGAGGCAGGTTGAGTCTTGTAGTAATTTCTAGCTTATTTAGTGCATACAACAAGTTCTGAAAAAGTGCTGAGCACGAATAAGCAAGTTCAAGTGCTAAAACTAAAAATTTTTATCTAGACTAGACTAGTTACAGGAAAGAAACAAGTGGAAATGCGGGCTTTTAAATCAGAAAGTTGACAGTGATGGAAAAATTGCACAGACGGACAATAACTACTATTTCTGGGCCAGAAACTACTTCTTATGTGGTAGATAGGTTACCTAGTGCTTACCAATCCCACTGATAAGCTAGCAGGCTTCCCTCTAACACAGAAAGGCTTGAGGGGGGCTCAAAAGCTTACAAACAGTCCTGGATACAGGAAATCTTGATCTGGACTAGACTAGTTACAGGAAAGAGGGTGGGGAACATTGTTAGCAGTCGGGCAGTAGCAGCCTATAATATTTATGTGTTTATTGGAATTCAGCTTTAACCATGTAAAGATGATTTCTACATTACCTACATCTGGAATATTAGCCTCAAGTTGTTCTAACCTGAGATGCCCTTGGAATAGTAGGGCTACAGCTCCACCCCATTTACCTTTTCTTTCCATGCATAAGATGTTATAGCCTGGTGCTGTTATTTCATAGCTATTGATTTCTGGTTTTAGCAAGGTTTCGGTCAGTAATACCATATCAGGTTTATATAGTGTTAGTAGGGCGTGGAGTTCATGAGCTTTATTTGGGATCATGTGGGATCATTGCACCCCCCCATGTAATGTCCTCATTGGCAAGATTGGATCATAAATTGCTCTTCTTTGAAACAAATATGGCAGCTGAAACACCATCAAACCCTAAAGAATTTCTCCAAGGCAAATTACCTTGTATTAAGTGATAGCACCAGTAATTTTAAAGCTCTCCCTTACCTCAAAAGCATGAAAGCCTATGAAGAAGTATACACAAATGTCTTTTATAACCACGTAAACAAATGCATAGAAATGGCAGTACCTAACTGAACTAAATCCAGGTCTAGTCAGAAAAATAAGCCACCCTGGTGGACCCCTGGCATAAATAGACTATAGAAAAGAAGGAACAAATTCCTGTCCAGATGTTAGAGGGAAGGTGCAAAACAGAGAAAAAAAACCCTCTTTAGTCTTAATAGGGAACTAGTCAAGTCTTCAACCACAGTGAAAAACTTTTCTAAAGCAAATTTCACACTCCTCAAAACCGAGGTGGAATCCTTCAAAGCCCCGGGGCCTGTGAAAAATATGGCCCAGACCGCAGAATCCTTTATAAACGCATTCTATGAACACCTTCAGGAATGCATGGATCATGCAATCCCAAATAAAACCAAGACCCAATCCTCCAAAGGCAAGCGTCCAATCTGGTGGACCCCAGCCATAAACAAACTATACAGTAGAAGGAAGAAGCTACTACATGATAGAGCAAAATCCCAAAAAGGGAAGGCATCTCTGATCAGTATTAGCAAAAAACTACGGGCACTCATAAAATCGTCTGTGGCCAGCTTCGAGAGAAAAATTGCACAGGATACTAAGGATAATCACAAGGCTTTCTTTAGTTATGTTAGGAACCTGGGTGGGAATTCCCAGATATGCTCAGAATTAGTCCAAAATGACAAAAAATACACCAAACCCACCGACATTGCCAACATCCTAGCTGACAGGTTCAGCAAACTTCTCCCACCAAAGGGCAAATATCTATCCCAGTAGAGTGCTGCCCCCTGACATCTCAGATGCTCAGGTAAGAGCCGCCCTCTCCAAAGCAAAAAACACAGCATCAATGGGACCAGACGGTGTCCCGGGCTGCATCCTACATGAACTCCAAGAAGAGCTAAACCCAAACATAAAACTACTGTTCAATCTCAGCCTTACTACAGGATATGTACCCAAAGGGCGGCATACAGCAACAGTGGTCCCTCTCCACAAAGGTGGTGCCTCAACGGATCCTGGAAACTATTACCCCATAAGCCTGACTAGCTTGGACTGCAAAGCTATGGAAAGGATCATCATGGACCTCATAAATAAAGATATTGGGGACCTACAGACACTGGATCCTACCCAGTTCGGCTTTGTTAAGGGCAGATCCTGCCTCTTAAACCTTGTCGATTTCTTTGAAACAGTCACCAAGGCCATTGACGAGGGGAAGGTGGTTGACACAGCCTACCTGGACCTCGCAAAAGCCTTCGATACAATACCCCACTCGGGCATTATAGATAAGCTCACCAGCTTAAATATAAACCCCTATGTCACTAGATGGGTTGCAAACTGGCTCAAGGACAGAACCCACATGGTTAGAATTGCTGGAGCCATGTCAGACTCCAAACCAGTTACAAGTGACGTCCCACAAGGCTCAGTCCTGGGACCTCTCTTGTTCGGTATATATTTCTCGGAGGGGCAGGCCAACACGGAGAGGAATGTGGCTGACCAAGTTCGCAGATGACTGCAAACTAGGTGCCATAATCGACTCTCCAGCCGACACAAGCATCCAACAAAAGGGCCTCATAGAAACAGACAACTGGTGCCAGAGCCATGGCCTCAAGCTAAACGCCAAGAAGTGTATAGTCATCCCCTTTGGCAAAAACAAAGTGCCCACAAATTACCACATAGGTGGGGACTTGGGGACCCAAGTTGATAGCAATCTCTCATTTGAAAACCACGTGGCCAAAGTAGTTAGAAAAACATTTTATATAGCCCATCTAATCATGAAGGGATTTACATCTAGATCAGGGGAGGTCATCGTGCCTCTTTACTCACCCATCATCAGGCCCATAATTGAGTACAATGCCCATTTTGGGATGTACCTTACCAGACACCTACAGCAACTGGAAAGACCCCAAAAGTACCTCACCAAGAGGATCAAAGGGCTTAAACAGATGTTATATGCTGCCCGGTTAAAGACACTCCAGCTCTACTCAGTGGCATACCGCCTGCTCAGAGGCGATCTGTGCCTGACGTATAAAGCCATGTCCAAACTGGAATTAATGGACATGCTGCACCTCAGAAAATCCAAATCCCACTGAGCTATGCGCTCGAGAGACTTGAACCTCAGCACTGAAATAAATAGGACATGCTGGAGGGACAGATTCATAACACAGAGGCTCCCTTCACTCTGGAATAAAATCCCAGTCCAGGTTAGGCAGAGTCCCTCATTGACTCTCTTCAAGAGAAATCTTGATGAGTGGATGGGAGATCATAGGTTTACCCCGGGTATCACTTCTGTGTCACTGTTAGACAGAGGCACAGTATACTAACCTCAAAAAAGGGCATAGCAAAATTAATTTAAAATGGGTGGCGAAAGCCAAACCACACTCTGGCTAGGCTTATAAATGCCCTAGGGGAGATAGCCTAGTATGAACCTATGAACCTATGTACAAGACTAAAATAGCCTCCCAAGCAAATAATGAAAATCTTAAGGGAAACAGTCAACAATGAGGTGGCAATAGACAGCACAACCTATACTCAGTCAGAAGAAAATACAAACTTATGGCCAATAAATACGTTCAGCTCAACTTTCACCTCCTCATCACCTCCAGTTATGACCCATGAAATATCCCCTACCATTCCTTTGGCTGTTAAACAAAAGAACACTATGCTCTCCAAAGCTGCAAACACAGAATTAATGAGCTCAGATGGAATCTGTGTGCCTATTAAATAACCTGAAACAAGACCAAGCAGACCCACTCAGATTTTGGTTTAACCACAATATCCAGACAGGCTTTGTCGCAGTAGAGTAGAGGATGACAACAATCAATTCTCTGTACAAGGGTGTACCATCAACGGATCCAGGAAACTGCCAACCCATAAGTCGGACTAGCCTAACATGCAAGACTATGAAAAGGATAACCATGGACCTGATTAACAAAAGGTTCATAGGTGTGTACTTAGGAGCCTTTACAAGCCTAGCCCATAGGATTACCCTGGCATTGTGTCACCCGATCTTAGTTCCCAGTGCCTTTGTCGAGTAGAGCCACTGAAGTGATTCCTGGAGTGAATTTTCTATTTCCCATCCACTCATCAAGATTTTTCTTGAAGAGGGCCAATGAGGTGCTCTGTTTGACATGTGTGGGAAGTTTATTCCATAGCATGGGCAGTCTCTGGGTTATGAACCTGTCCCTCCAGCATGTTCTGTTGATTGTGGTAATGAGGTTGAGGTCTGTGGAGCATGTGGTGCAGAGGGATTGGGATTTCTTTAGATGTTTTATTTCTAACACAGCTAGGTCAGACATGGCTTTGTAAGTTAAGCAGAGATCACCTCTAAGTAGGCGATATGAGACAGAGAATAGTTGGAGTTTTTCGAATCTGTCCATATAGGACAAGTGATTAAGGCCTAGAATCCTCTTTTGTGAGGTACTTTTCTGGCCTATCCAGTTGTTGCAGGTGTCTAGTGAGGTACATACCAAATGGGGCATTGTACTCAATGATTGGCCTAATGAGGGAAGAGCAGAGGGCGACAATGACCTCTTTCTTCCTGGATGCAAAACCCTTAGTAATGAGTTGTGCCACATAGAAGGACTTTCTGACCACAGTGGTAATGTGGTAGTCAAAAGAGAGGTTGCTGTCAACCTGTGTTCCCATATCTCTTATAACACCTTCTGTGTCCATTGACTTAGGAAATCTCCAGACTCAAGACACAACCCAGTTTGGTTTTGTAAAAGGCCTCAGTCTGGTGGACTTATTTCATAAGGTCACCAAGGCCAAGGATGAGGGTATGTCAGTACATACCATCTTCCTTGACCTGTCCAAGGCATTTGACACAATACCACACTAGGTTAGAATAGATAAACTCACAAAACTGGGCATAAACTCTGTGTCACCAGATGGATAGCCAAATGGCTCATGGATAGAACACATGTTATTGGAGTGGAGGAATCCACATCCAGCAAGAGACCAGTCACCAGTGGAGTGCCACAAGGCTCGGTACTGGGCCCCATCCTGCTTGGGATATACATCTCAGAAGCAAAGCAAATGTAGATGGCCTTTGGCTCACCAAGTCTGCTGATGACTGCAAGTTGGGGGCAATCACTGACTCCCCATACAATATTAATATCCTACAGAAAGAACTGAGGCAGACTAATGACTGGTGTCAGAGCCATGGCCTCAAACTAAATGCAAAGAAGTGAATAATAATAATACACATTGGAAAATCAGATACCCCTGCAAATTACAACACTGACTGCACCCCTGTAAGAGCAGAACCAGTGGTGAGATATCTGGGTACTCAGACTGATAGTAATCTAAACTTTGACCACCATGTGTCCATGGTAGTGAGAAAGTCCTTCTATGTGGTTCAGCTTATAAGTAAGGGCATGGTATCCAGTTCTAAGGATGTCATAGTACCACTGTCCTCATCCTTCTAAATACCAATAATTGAACAGAATACACCCACTGTCATATACCTCAGCAGGCACCTGCAACAGCTGGAACATCTTTGGAGGTTTTTCACCAAAAAATCACAGGGTATAGCCAACACGTCATATCCAGACTGATTAAAAGCCCTACCACTGTATTCAGTTTCATACCAGTTACTAATGGGTGATCTATGCCTGTCATACTACGTAGTCTCTGACCCAGCCCTGATGAAAATGTTGTATATTAGCAAAACTAACTGCATGAGGGTTACTCTCTCCAAAGATCTAAATCTGATCTCTGACATGAATAGATCATGCTGTTGAGACAGATGTGTGTCCCAGAGATTGCACATCCCCTGGAATAGGCTTCCTGTTTGTGTGAAGCAAATCCCTTTCCCGAATGTCTTCAGTAGCAATCTGGACCAATGTATGGGAAATTACAAAATTCACTCCTGCGGTGTGGTCCATGTCCCTTATGGACAGAGGCAGTATGTAAAAATTGTCAAACTCCACTTCTTAACTTTCACCTAGGGATAGAAAATTGTGTAAAATCTGGGTAAAACTGGGTAGGGTTGTAAGGGATCCTAACCTGTTAGCCTACTAATCTTCTATGAACCTACAAACCCTACTCTAGCTTCAAAGCTATCTAGAAAACTGAAATTTTCAAGTATCTGTAGGTGATTCCTTTTAAGAGCATCGTGCCCTCAATACTAGTGCACCTTAAGGGTCTGTACTAGGCCCCAAATTCTCTTCCTTATTTCAGCTTAGTCATGCATGTAGATAACATGTTAATCATTGACTTTGGCAAGAGAGAAAAAACAACACTGAGCTGCAACACAAACAGCAGGATAATTTCACTAGCTATGTTTTAAACATTTGAAAGTCACTTTTCTGAGTTCTGAGACACTGATTAAAAAGACCAAAAATTCAGGACACAAGTGAATAGTAAACATTTTTGTTTTCTTTTATGGTTATTTTTGGTAGGCAGCAAGCCCCCTCTACCTGCTCCCCTGATGTAGGGGTTAAACCCTACACATCACCGATATTATATATACGCACTCTGAGATCACCTTGGCTAGGAGAAAAGGAAATATTTTTCGAAATGTCAGTATTGTGTCAATATATGCAAGTCTAGATTTTCACTCATCCAGTCTCCACATCTTGGGATTCTGCAGTGCAGGTTCCAAAATGTTATATAGTTGCCACCTTCACCACAATATTAAATGGATATATAATAACAGACTAATGACCATCCCCATTTAGTGAAGTGTTATATGCTGCTTTCCAAAAATATCGCTAACCTGACTCAGCTGCTACTAAAAGATAGTACAAATAAAACAGACTCTAATTTAACAGAACAATCTGTGAACTTTGTCTAGACTTTACTGTAGTCATTAAAATCCTTGCACACCTAAAACTGTCATATATTTTTTTCAGTCTCTGTTGGGCCTTAGAAAGACTCTTATCCACAAAGCTGAATATGGTCTACATCTGGTAACACTTCATTCCAGCTTAACACACACAAACTAAAAAAAAAACTGAAAATAAAATGTGAAATCTTACACTCCTGTCAGATGCACATAGCCACATTGTGACTCTGTAAAACATTTTCTGCAGCAGACTGTACAGAAATGGGCTACATGGTTATTTAGCACCAAAATGCAACCCCAAAAAGAACAATGTTAGGGAACAAATAATATTCACCAAGGGATAGTCACAATATGACTTTACTTTGGTCAGGCCACTCTTTGAATTAACCACAGGTGAAAGAGAATTATTTAACGAGAGCACAGCATACAGAATCATCCTCTAAGTGGGGTAAAGAAACAACAACACTGAAAGGCTTCAAAGTTAAATTGAAACAACCCTTACTTAATAATACCAGTTGTACCTGCATTCAGAATACTGAATAACAATGCATAAGAACAAAACTTACTCTTGTACAACTGAATAAAACTGTGATTAATAATTAGAAACAGGAAGCTAATGATCTTACATATGCTCTGTTGTAAATATCATTGAAGTGTTAGTCTATGTAAATATGATGTTACAAACACATGTGCTTTACTGGTTAACCTCATTACACTCCAGGACCCAATACTTTGACTTAAATGGTCTGCACGCTTCTGGTATCAATTTATGTAAATTAGTTTCTCTTTGTATGTATTGTATTTTTTTTATGTTTTTACTGCTGCTTCATTGGAGACTGGATTGTGTGTGAAAAGGGTAATTTTATCCACCACCTACCTGTTTACCAAATAAATAACTACAGAAAGAAATAATTTAGTGTTGTGTCTGCAAATAAAAATGTTAGAGCTGATAATCATGGATCTAATCTAAACACACATAGCCTTCTAAACAACCATTTGTATAGCAGGTGAATATCAAGAGCTAACCCAGCGACCATAAGCTAAATGCGCTCTACTTATAGCTTTCTTTCAGGTTCACAGTGAGGACATCATTGATTCTATCAGCAAAGCACTGCACTATGATTTAGAGGAGTGTGACTGAGTCACCAATCATAACCGGTTTGTTATATGTCTGAGAATAGAAATTCACCTTGAAAGCAATGCTTGAGAGGTAACTCTTGGTATCCATTCTGAAAACACCAAAGAAACCACAGTTATGGTCAAGAACCCCCATCACAATTCTTTGCAGCAAGTAGAAAGTTTTAGTTGCCCTCATGTATTAAAAGTTAAGAGAAAGAAAGTGTAGCAGCATAAGGTACATTGCAGCATTGAAAGCCATGACAAAGTGTTGCTACACAGACTGTAGTCAGAACTAAAATGCACTTCCCATCAGCCAACAGCTTGAAAAGTTGCTGTATACTTTGCTCTGCCACATTGCTGCTTTTTTGTATTGAACCACAAAGCAGGAAGTAGCTAACCCTTTGCCTTAGGGGTATGTATCAGTATGGCACCTCATGCTGAGTTTATTTGGTTTTACAGCTTTTTTTCTAGTCTTAAAATCAGCAGGAAACCAGTTTAAAAAAAACACTTTTTTTTTTGCAGCACAACTGTAAAGTAATTCTTTGGCTAGTACACTAACTGTACTAGCCAAATAATTACCTTGCAGTTAAATCAGTTATTTCTATTACTCAGAAGTGAGATACGACTTCTCATTTCTATCCATGAATATAATAATTAGGGCACAGGTAGCCAAACCATGCCTACTACTATGTATTCTAAGTACTTATGATCAGTTGTCCTTAGCAATTGATCTCAGTGCTTACTTGCAGTCTCTAGTCATATGACTAGAGACTACCAGGAAGTGCAGACACAAGAATCTTCAGCATGGTTTTCTTTAGCAGGCATATTTTTTATTTTAATTTCTGACAGGAAAGTAAACTTAACTCTGGGTAGTGGTAACTGCGGACACTGCCCTCAACAGAAGAGACATTGGCTGTGGAGGGGAAGTACAGTAGCAGCAGCTTGCAGTATATTATTAGGACTAATTTTACTACTTTTAACAATCACAGGTGATCGCTAAAAATGGTTACCTGTTTGGGAGCAGCATTTGGTGGATGAAAGCAAAGTATGTTAAGCTGCTCAAAATAAAGTTATAGTTGTTATGGCTGGGAAGGGAGGTGGAGTAAGAATGGAGCATAGTTTAAAAACTGTGATGTAAAATACCTTTGCCGTGGTAGTTTTTTTTTTCTGGCAGAAAATGGATAGCTCTTTGGGCAGAGAAAATAGCGCACCTTAGCAATAGCACCATATACTATGCTTTATTTATTTATTTGTTTGTTTGTTTATTTATTAATTTATTTATTTATTTTCTAAAACAGTCAAAATGGGGGGGGTGGGGTGCCACTATATGTGAAAATGCAAATCGTTTCACTTATTTTGATAATTCCACTTGAACGGTAATTGCTAGAAGTAGCTGTCTGTTTACATGGGTAGAGACAGGTTGAATAGAAAAGCAAATGGCAATTGCATGATCACTTCCAAATGATTATTAATATTATTTGTTGGAGGATAATAAATGTTAAAAGAGCAGCATGGGCATTATATTTATAAGATTTCTTGTCAGTAAGACAGTATGCATTTTGTACCCAAATTTTGTGTTAGACTTTCATGAATTTTTCACAATGACGTGATTTTTTTTTTTTCAGAGGGGCTGACATATCATCTCCTATATACAGCATTTCAGGGGGCTTTGCTCTCACTGTCTGATACCATGATTGTCTTCAGCCTGGGGACTATTTGTAAAACTAATCCAAGTTCACAGTATCAGAAATAAAAGACTTGTATATTTCACCAGGAAAAAAATATAGTTTAGTTATAACATAATGTGGCTACAATGCCATGGTTTCAAGTGACAGAAGCAGTGTGGCCAAATTCAGAGATGTGCTACACTGGAAGCCCTAAGGGTCACTACTGCAGTCATATACATTTTATAACTACTCTGTATGCTGTTAATATTAAACTTCCCAGTTCTATTATATTTTTAGTGTGTTCTGAAGAAATACATAGAAAATATAATCATATTTTCAGGGAAAAGTATTATTTTATTTTGTTGTTTTATATATTATTGCAAAATATGCGCGTGTACATGCTCTGTGATGTATTCTCATCTCTGCAATTCTGCTGTTTCTCTAAGATCTATTAGGCTATGGAAAACAAAGTGAAAGTAAGATTGTCACGGGGTCTTCCATTGAAAATTTCATAAATATAAAGTGAAGCAGTGGAGAGAGAAAGAGATCGTTATTTGAAGGTAAGGTAAATGGCCTTTGTAAGTTGACACAATGCAACATTTACAAAACATACAGCTAAAAAAATGTCTAGATGTCAAGTTGTTTTCAGAGTAAACAAAAGCTATCAAAAACATAAACATATAACGTCATTGTGAATCCAGACGTAAGCAGAGTATGTGTTTTGTATAAAAGTGATCTTTTTCATTTTTGTATATGTTGACACATAAAATATAACATCAAAATTATTTTATTAACATTCAAGATGCAACTGCTGTTTTGACTTTAGCAGTTCAGTCCAATGTTATTTTATAGATAATTATACCAGAATTACCCCTGAAAACTATATGAATAAATATTGAACCATTTTGGAGACACATTATTTTAAATACAAAGATCAAACTAGTCAAGAAACATTATTCTATTGACAGACCTTCTGAAAAATGGTCAGCAGTTAATTAATTAATTAATTTTACATTTGTTTACCAGGAAAGTCTGAGTGGACACAGGCCCTTTTTCAGCAGAGGCCTGGGGAGAAAAGCTCCACATATAACAATATTCAGAATAAGTTACAAACACTGACATATATTCAAAATCTGTTACCAAACATTGATAAATTCATTGACAGTAGTCAAGCTTGTGAAAATCACTTGGGATGAAAATATAGATCAATAGTTAAATTGGAAAACATGGGCTATGTGATGTTACAAATAAGTAATACATATATTACATGATATAATTTGAATATAAAACAGTATACATAAAATTAGAATTTAAGTGCAGCTCATTAGAAATCATAAGGTGAAAATAAAAATTAGCTGCTTTGAAAAGGTTCATAGGTTCATAGATTAGTACTAAGCTAACTGCCCTTCTGAGCCATTTTAAGCCTAGCCAATTGTCACTTGTGAGATTCAAACCCTGCACCTTGTGTTTAGAAGGCAAACACGTTAACCATTAGGCCACCATAACAAATTTATCATTTTGTCAATTTTGGATGATAATCAACATGCTGTTTGTGTTTATTTACTTATTTAGTTAAATGGGTAGGTGGACTAGCCCATACACCCTTTCCCATGACCTAGATTATTTAGATAGGTCCAATTTTCTCAAACCAACAACAATCTCAGTGTATTGTCAGTGGCACAACAGGCAGCACATTGGGCTCTAGTGCTTCTAGACCAGAAAATTATAGGTTCTAATCCCACTCCAGGTGATTGAATTACTGACATTATAGTCTAGCATTAGGTCTAGAATTTACTTCTTGGTTAGGCACCTGACAGGCAGGAGGTATTGGGCTTGATTATTACCAAACGAAATTTGCTAAGCTTAATATGCCCAGCTAGGGAAGCTAGCCTAGTACTTACTTATGATTCGTGCTTCTGTGGCCCTCATGTCTCTTACACACAGAGACTGACAGTAAGTATTCCCTAACTAACACTGGATGTGTAATCATAAATTAATTTCTGGGCTAACCCCCATCTGTGAGGCCACCAGTAAACATTCCCTGACTAACGTACCTCCCACATAATTTTTTAATGACCTCTTAACATACCTTTCCTAACAAACATACCCTCCTAATTAAGACACACATGTTCTCGGGATACAATGGGTTGGGTTGTGTGGATAGGCTTAAAAAGGCCCTGGTGGTCATTAGTCTAGTATATACCTATAAACTTATCTACCTATGAACTTATCTATGAACAAATAATAAAATGACTGAATGTGTGTATTACATGATAAATGGTGATAACATAGAGCAAAACTGAATAACAGTACAAGCATGCCAAAGAGTGCATTATACTTGTCTAAACTTTGCTAAATTTAAAACAAACAGATGCAATTGTTACCATGTGAAGGAAACTCGGGGATCTAGGCTTCTTAACCACCATAGTGAACTGGTAAAATCTAAGCATAAGTAACCTATACATCCTGTACAATGATATACCAAATATTCAGCTCTGAAAGTAGCAAGTGGTATAACTTTTGAGATTTAATTTAGTACAATTTTTTATGCTTGCGCATATATTCTTTGTATTCCTACTTTATAATAATGTGAAGTTATGATACCCTTTATCAACATTATGTGCATATGCATATATAGTACCCACTAAAACAGGTTATTGTACCTTATTGTGACAGTTATAATACCTGAGGAGCACACTCTGCTATTTTACAAGGCTGGAATATAAATGCATCAGTTGTACACAAAACGTGATTTTATGGTTGCATTCCGTGTAAAACTTAGACTGCCTGTCACAAGAATACACCTAATGCTTTAGTTTACAATTGCAATTATTGCTTGAAAAGTTCATCATGTCAGATTCTGTTCAGCGGCCCTGGTTTCTTTCCTTTTGTTTCTTTATTAGAATACAAGTAACCATCATAAGGACCAACACAAGGCAGTAACATAGCTTGGTGATGTTTATAACTGTATAATCATAGCCTGAAAAAAGAAAATATAATGTTAGTTATAAATGAGCAATGCCAAGTGTCTTCCAAACATCAGAGATAAAAGTATTATTTATCAAATATCTAGCATGAGCACAAAGCACAAAGAAATATAACAGGCACATATGAAAAAGAATGTGATGGTTTATCTTTTACTACAAACTTTTAGTTGACAAAACACATTGCCATCAATCTGTATAGCTTTCTTATGGGTCAACTTTGCAAAAATATTATATTTTCAGTTCCTTCTCTTAACCTTTCTTAGAAACATCACAACATTGTGAAAAACTGTATTTATAAAAGAGCAGATTTTTTTTTCAGACCTCTCACCTCTGTGTTGGAAGAACATTGCTATTTTCAGGTCTGGTTTACCCCTGCATAGTATGTCCCTGTTTACACAATTTTCTGAATCTTTGTCATTCATCATGTGATCTCTATTACACAGAAAACCACACTATATGACCAATATACTAGTTGCAAAAACAATTAAAAGAAAGAGGACACACATCTTACATCGCTTTTCCTCTGAAGCAAACATAAATGACCTTTCATAGTAGAATTTTGCAATGTAGTTCCATTAAAGTCTGGGTATATTACATTGCATCTTTGGTAATATGCTTACATTTTCCATCATTTTTCTCACTACCTGTTTTTAAATGTGTTTTTTGAGTAGTATCCCATATTCCTACTGGGAATAATTAAGTCCCATTTGGTATTCAGATTTTATGCTATAATTAGATTTTTAGCTGCATGTACCTATTTCTACAAGGACCTTTATTTGTATTTTCAATATTTGCAGGTTGATTGGTATGCTACATGCTATACAGCTTTGAAACCAGTTCCAAATGTGGCAGTCAGTCTCTGTCTGGAATTAATTCAGCATCTCAGAACTGATTTTGCTGCATCTTCCACTGTCTTTAAAATGTTTAGTATGTAATATTCTGAGGACTGCATTCCAATCCCTAAAGTTTATTGGTAGGTTCATTAGTTCATAAGTTATTGCTCAGCTTTTGTCCAAGGAGACAATTGAGAAGTTCAGATCCATTACCAAATACTAGACTAACAATGTCCCCCACTAAGGAGACTTTCCCCACAGATCCCTGGTGAAAAATTTGTGATCACCCATCCAGTCGTCCACACTGGTTGTAAGGGATATCAGGAAAGGACTGTCATAGGTAAGGGCAGCAAATTCTAGAACTGGATAAAAATATGGGTTAAGCATTCATCACACTATCCAGTGCTGTTTATGAGGCAGTATAACTTATGTCTCTAGAATGGGTGTTTACATTGACATTGGTTCTGTTTAGATGATAGTGTGCAAAGAGAGCTGGGTCATTCATATTATGGAAGGCTGAGCAAAGATCACTTCCTCAGGAATCGGTACGACAGTCATTAGAGGGACAGGTCTTTTAGTCTATCAGTGCAGCTAAGGGTACTCAGACCAGAATTATGTTTAGTGATTCAATGTAGAAGGGTCTCAGACTGGTTAAGGTACCTAGCAAGGTACATGCTGAAGGGTGTATTATATTTAGCGATGGGCCTTATAAAAATTGAGTAAAGTCAGACCATAACTTATGTGGACAATTGAGCATTTATCAGAGGATAAGCTGTGCAAAGAAGAGGGCTTTTCTAACAACCACAGAGATGTGGTCAAACAGGATCCATTATCAATGTATGCATGCAAGTCCCTTGTGAACATATCAGATATATGTGAAATGTTATCTATAATACCGAGAAAAAACAGTAAGCCCTGATTAATACTCTGAGTGTTTGGTCCAGCTATTGATGAGGAATTTGAGAACCAGAATGGAATTTGATAAATGCCAGTTGCAATCATCTGCAGACGTGGTTAACTATTATGTCCTTGCCGCTTATGTCTTAGAAATATATATAAAAAAAGAAGAGCGCCAGAACAAAGCCCTGTAGCATACCGCTCATCACATTTTCCTGTCGTAGATGAACTACTCCTGATTTTAAGGGTATAGGTTCTGTCGGACAGCAAATTGCCAATGCAGTGAATTATGTACGGATTAATGTTGACCTGCGAGAGTTTGTTAATAGTCACAGCATGAGAGACAGTGCCAAAGCTTTGGCAAGGTCTACATAAGTATTGTGGAATTTGTGTACCTTATATATTCAAAACATGCAATGCAACCAAGCTGAACAGGAACAAACTGCCTTTTTACAAAGCTGAACTGATCTGTATCTATATCACTATTTATAAGTTTGGCTATAATGTTTCATAGCTTTGCAAACAATATAAGTAAGACTAATAGGCCTGTAATTCTCAAGACCTAGATCACCACAACTGCCATTGTCCACTCCTTGTAGTCATAACAAGTGGACAGGTTCATGTTGAAAAGTTATTGAAGGGAGTTTGCTTGGTGGGAATGTATGCATCTCAGCAGAGATAGAGGAATATTGTCAAGACCCATGGAAGTAGTGGTTTAACTTTGAAAAATGGCAAAAGAACTTTATCCAAACTGATCTCAGGAGGATGACCAAACTGATTTCAGGAGGGCCTCGGGGGAGGGGGATGAAAGGTCCAGAGGGGAGGGTGGTTGGAGTGAAGTTGGAAGAGAATTTATTCACAAGAATATTATCAATGTCCTTGCGGCCAGTGAAAGAGGTACCACTGCTGATATGTTCATTGCAGAATTGTTGATTACTTCTAAGTTTGCTAATATAGCTGAAGAAGGTCTTATGGTTGTCTTTTGAATCAGTTGCAACCTTGAGTTTAAAGATAATCTTAAATTTCCTAATCTGAGACTCACTTAAATATTTTAAATACTTTTTATAATGATGAAATAGCCATCTTTTAGCAATGGGCAAAAGCTTTTCCTTTGATTGCAGTGTTTGCTGATGAAGTAAATCCGCCATATGTGTTTCATTTTAAACTTGCCATTATGCGTACACTGGATAGTATGGATGCCTCATTGCATCTATCCAAGAGGTAGCAAAATTCTGAGGACTAGGCAATAACCTTGGTTTTTAATATAAATAAATAATAGTAAGTAATTGTGAAAATTACTTTTGGAGTACTCTCTAAATGTAATGAGTTATTAGGACTGATATGGTCAGATTTAAGCATGGGGGGAACCAGGAAAGGTGTGCAACTGTGAGAAATGCTTTTGAGTACAAGATCAGGATGATTAACACCACTAGTGGAAAAGGGAACAATATGGTGAAGTGTACTGGCATTTACAAAGTCCATAAAACTCTGAGCAGATTTGGTGTTGATAGCAAATGTTTTCCAGTTTATGTACAGATAGTTAAAGTTATCCATAAACTTGATATTTGGTTCTATTGGGTTTCTTTCTAACTGCTTGAGATATTCTATATTCTCTGAAGGGGTCACTGATGGAAATCAATAATTGTCTATAATGTGATGGTTAATATTATTGAGTGTAACTAGAAGTTCAGATAGTTCCAGATTTGTATCATGTGAAATCTAGTGAGAGAAAATGGAGGTTAGAAAGACATATACTACCTCACAGGTGCTGCTGGGTCTGAATGCAGGAATACAGGAATAACATTACAGTGGAATCACGTTTGTGTAATTATACAAATGCTGATGTCTTGAGGTTACGAAAAGTCATACATTCAGACATTTTGTTGTTTGGGCTTCTTGCATCCAGTGATGCCACCTTGATTTTAATCAGAATGGGCTTTCCTATGTTGGGATGACCGTCAGGTGAATCTTCCTAAAAAAAGGCAAAATTGGTTAGCAAACGTTGTAGGTGAATTGTGAAAAACAAAGGGAGAAACTTGCAGGCCATCCTTGGTAAAGCAGGTGAGTGTACTGACCATTTCATCACATGAAAGCACACTGCATTCCCCTAGAATGACATCAATATACTTGCAGTTATTGAAGCCAATTGACCTTACGTTTAGGCGCTATTTTTGCTGATAGCAGAATGCTGTTTAATGCCAGAGCCCTGGCTTTTTCAATGACACAGGCAGGGAGCTCAGGAATATCTTTCTGCATTCCCCAGAGTGCAAAACCTAGCATCATTCATTACCACAAGAATACAACTACATCTGAGGCAGTACAAGAACATATGGGCCCTAGTAACATCCCTATCCCTTAGCACCAGAGAGGCAGCTAACTCTTAGCCTATCATTTGCCGACCTGGTGAATGGCATTGTGTCTGTAAATCTAAAAATGGAGTCACCAATGAGTGCGATATTTATTTTTAGGGTGTGATGCGCTTATGGGACCTTAAGTATACAGGTATGCAGTATAGATGACTCTCAATAGCAGAAGATGTTGCTGTGGATGCAAGTGTGGTGCTACAATTTACATGGCTGAGGTATTAGGCTGTCCATGAGGCCTATGAGGCTTAGACAAGTATTTGTTTACCACCTCAGCATATGTAGGAATAATGTTTAGGTGTTGTGGTAAGGTAGTACTGCTGTGGTTATGCTGACTGACAGTGGGTGAGATGGAGAAATTTGCCTCCAGTTTAGATAAACAGGTGCATCTCTTGCAGGTGAAACCAGCATGCATTACAAGAAGTGGGTTGTCAGTAAGTATGAGGCAGTTACTGCACGCCCTCAGAACATTAACTGCTAGTAGGTGGTCCAAGGAAGAGGCTAATGCAGGCTATGACTCCATTGTCATGTGACTGCTTTTTTTTATTTAATTAACTAATTATTTATATTTTAATGGTTGGTTAATTGTGCAGGTAACAAAGAGTTAGAGTGTATAGATCTAAAATTAGTGGAAAACAGTGATGGTTGCGAACACTCAACATATAACCAGGTTAGTTACAATTTTAAGGAGGAAAACCCTGTAATGGGACACCAAAAAATTAGCAATACATTTTGACTGGCTATGGTAAACTGTATATGGCCAAGACATAATTTCTTGGCAAAATATCATATAATGGCTTTGCATTTTAGAACTTCATTTCTGCTACTGCATTTTTGCTTTCACTGATGACAAGACTGTCTGGCAATGGCAAGATAAGTTAATTTGCATGTCCATAGTCTTGCACATGATCATGTTTTTTAATATTTAACCATAAGAAACATTTATAGTCTCACATTACAAAATACTGAATCTATGTAATGAATTCTAATTAGTTAGACATACCTGGTCAATAAAACATGATATATGTTCATGATTCAATGGAATTCTTTAGTGATTTATTACAACCAATTTAAATATTACCCAATGCCATCAGGATCTAACCATAAATTTATTGTATGTTTTGAGTCAAGTAATTGCAATCTAATCATTCTGTTATAAGAATATGTCCAGTCATGAAACATGCACTTTCTGTAAAAGGTGATCCCTTTTTAGCTTTATCATTGTGTTGATTCTTTGTCCGTTCCTGGTCCACAATGTCTTTCAGCTGTTCTCTGCTTAGTTGGTCTGAAAGGATTCTGGCTGTGGTATCTCTGTCCCATTTCGACTGTTGGACATACCTGTAAAGCTGACACGATATGCCTCTGTCTTTTTCCCAGGAAGACCTCTCAACTGTCCCTATTTTGGAGGAACAACACTATGTTCAGGCCTGATTAACCCCCGTACATGATGTCCTTGTTTTGAAGCTATGTCCCTATTTAAAGTCTTAATTTACTCCTTAACACTATTTTCTGAATTCCCTCCTTATCACACATGACAGAAAACCACACAATACAACCAACATACTAGTGTCACCAAAAATTTAAAGAAAGAAGACACAGCTTGCAGCTGTCTTTTTCAGAAGCAAAAATAAATGATGCTTTGTTGTGGAACTGTGCAATACAGTTGACTAAAGTCTTCAGATTTTATACTGTCCTTTGATGTTGTTCTCATCTTTCTACTTATGGTTAGGGGTTGCCACAGCAGATCACCGGACTCATGATTGGCAGTGGAGTTTTACAGTGCCGAGTTGCCAGCCCAACTCCCAACCTTCACAGAAGGCACACACACACCTACCTGCGTGTCTTTGAAGTTCAACTGACCATGGGGAGGACATGCAGACTCCACACAGTAGGCACTCCAGCAGAGAATCAAACCGAAGAACCTCTTGCTGTGAGGCAACAACTGCTGCACCACCGCAGCCAATAATGTGCATATATTTTCCATCATTTTGTCACTGTATTTTTAAACATTTTTCTGGAGCCACTGTCCCTACTTTCAATGTCTGGAAGTCAAGAGGTATGTAATCTCAGGTTAGTTATTTTGGTGCTGAACCTCTCCTCTTTGTAGATATTAATTTGACCATTGCCAACATCCCTTTAGCTTTAAAGGAGACAGGCTGTAGTAACTGTTCCACAGATGGCATCCTGCTAAACAGACCCCCCCATACCTGTGCACACATCAACACATCAAAGAAAACAAATCCCATCACATGCTGAAAAAGCCTCTCCCTCTCTCTCTCTCATAAGGGAAAATTATGCCCACAGAAGGAGACCTTCTAAGAAGTCAGTGGTACAATCACATGACTATGGTATAAAAAGTCTGCAACAATTCTCTCTACAATCCTACAGTGCGAACTATTAAAGGCAGCCTAGACAACAATGTTAGAAAAACACTGTTATTTATTGTACAAAACTGAAAAAAAATATGCAGGTCCTCCCCCTTCAAAAAAACAAACAAACAAAAAAAACTAGTCTTAAGGCTTAAGAAAAGTTCACAGCAATTACCATCAATATAATTCCATATTGCTGGTCGGCCTTCTTCAATATGGCTTGGATTCATGAATGCCTGCACATCATGCTAAGCCTATTTACATTACAAGTAGTGACAAGTAAGCTCCTTGCAGTTCAGCAAACAGCAGTGCATGTTGCACCTGGCTGCAAAATGAAGGTTAGTGGAAGGAAATAAAAATGAGCAAATGGAGCTAAAGTATACATAATGCGAATAATCACTGCGGAATGATTCAGTAACATATATGTTATGCTTGCTTCAGCTGTATATTCCAAGACATGCTGGAATAAAGCCATGAGGAAATTATAAAAATGTTTGGGATTGCTGCAGCCATTATAAATGTGTTTGTGCAACAGACTGTAATACAACGTGCTACTGCCAGACTTCAGCAAAGAAGGCAAAGGGTGTTTAGACCCTGTTTGATTTACCAAGGAGTTCATGAAATTGAAATAGAGCACTACAGGGTGGACATGGATACCATGAAACAAATAGTATCTGTTTTCTTTATGTAAGGCCCCTTGGGAATCATGGAAAATCCATCTCCCTGGAAACCAATGCATATGCATCATTACTTTACTAGAAAGGCTCACCCAGACTCTGCTACACTTTGCTGTGAGAGAAAGGTTAGTTTGCTTTTTATTTGTTCTATTACTTTATTGCCTTTTTCTATTTTGAATACTGTGATTTGTTTTATCTACCTTGTGTTTTACTTGTATTCGGCTTTTAACTGCATATTAAAACTTGAAAAGAGACCACAGCTCTGTCTCTTGCAAGTCAGGCAACCCCCCCCCCCACCCTCCCACCAGGTTACTGTAGTGTTCTTAAACACCACTATCTTTCTAGTTGCCTTCCCCTTATGTTAATTTGACTATATATCTCATTTCCTCTCTGTTTTTACTGGCTTGTGTGAGTAAGCACAAAATTATCATTTTTGTCCAATCACTTCCCTTCAACTATTTAAATTTATTGGCCATCCTGCTGTATCCCATAGTACCAGAATACAAAAATGCCCACCCCCTTTCAATCTGTCTTGCTGTTTTAAAAATAGTGAAGGTAATGCTACTCAATGCTAGAAGTCTAAACCTCAAAATGCACTCTCTTGAGGCACTCCTAAAAATGGAGAACATTGTTATCTGTGCAGTAACTGAGACCTGGTTCAAGGCTCCAGAGAGCATCCCTGCAATACCAGGCTACAACTCTTACCACCCTTTTCGGCCACCAAACCAAGACCGAAACACTAAAGAGGCGTGTCCATATTCACCAAGGATATTCAGAACACCAGGCTAGATGCCCAACACAATGCATCTGAAATTCTCCAGGTGCAACTAACACTAGGTAAGACTGCAATCCAAATTGTAACTTGCTACAAATTCCCCACCATGCCCCAAGATTATCACTACACCTTTCCAAACATACTGGAAAATATTAAGATACAACCAAACACCCTAATACTGGGTGATGTCAACTACTCTGCCATTAACTGGGAAAACTACTAGTGTACAAACACCTTTGCCCAGCGGGTCTTGAAATTCATAAATTCCAGTGCCCTGAATCAACTAATCCTTAGCCCCACCAGGGGCTCCAATATCCTAGACCTGGTCATTACCAACATGAGAAATCGCTGCTCCACACCTATGGTTATCCCCTCGTTGGTCAGGTCTGACCATAAGCTAATCACCCTTGACATACACATCCCACCCCCACCACCCAGTAAGGAAACCTCCGTAAAAAACTTCTCCAAAGCCAACCTCATGCTATGCAAGTCAGAAGTGACAAACGTCATGACACCCATGCAGACGGGAACTGAAAGTTTGACTGCTGAAACCTACACTAAGGCACTATATGAGCACATCCACTCGTGCATGAATCTTGCCATCCCCAATAGAAACAAGACACTCTCCTCCAAAAAAAGGAAGCCAATCTTGTAGTCCCTTGCCATAAACAAACTTTACAACAAAAGGAAGAAACTGTTGCAGAAAAGAGGAAAATCCCAGGATGCAAAAAACTCATTTAATAGTAAAGTAAGAAGCTGAGATCCCTCATAAAATCCTTCAAAGCTAGTTACAAAAATAAAATTGCCAAAGATTCCAAAGACAACCATAAGGCATTCTATAGCTATGTCAAGAATCTAAATGGCAATGCTCAGATCTGCTCTCAGCTACAACAGAACGGCATTAAATATACTGATCCAAAGGATATTGCCAATATCCTAGCAGATTGATTCAGTGCACACTTCACCCCCCTCTCACCCCTTAAAGCGCCCATCTTAATACCGAAAGATTGCCAAATTATAGTAATAACGGCCACACAGGTAAACAAAATGCACTCTCCAAAGCTATGAATACAGCATCCATGGGACCAGGTGACATCCGAGGCTGTGTGCTACATGAACTACAAAATGAACTGGCACCTCACCTAAGTGTCATGTTTAATCATAGCCTCACCTCAGGCTTCGTGCCCACTGAGTGGCACACAACTACAGTTATCCCTGTCCACAAGGGGGGATCCACCCTGGATCCCGGGAACTACTGCCCCATCACTCTGATGAGCCTGATCTGCAAGGCCATGGAATGTATTATCATGGAACTTATAAACAAAGACAGTGGCAACCTTCAAACACTGGACCACACCCAGTTTGGGTTCATGAAGGGCCGATCTTGTCTCCTGAACATGATTGACTTCTTTGAATCAGTATCCAGAGCTGTGGACAAGGGTAAGGTGGTCCACACAGCCTATCTGGACCTCGCCAAGGCCTTCAACACCATTCTCCACTTTGGAATCATAGATAAACTTACTAAGCTGGGCATTAATCCCAACATCACTCGATGGGTTACCAACTGGCTTACTGACAGAACCCACACTGTAAATGTAGCTGACTCCAAATCCAGCTCCAGACAAGTGACAAGTGGAGTACCTCAGATTTCAGTCCTGGGACCACTCTTGTTTGGCATCTACTTCTCTGAAGTACAGACCAACACTAAGGGACTCTGGCTAACAAAGTTCACAGATGACTGCAAACTGGGAGCCAGTACTGAATCCCCAAATGATGTGGATATTCTGCAAAAGGGCCTTACAGAAAGAGATGCTTGGTGCCAGAGCCATGGGCTCAAGTTCAATGCCAAGAAATGTATAGTTATCCCCTTTGGGGAAAAAACATGTACCCATGAATTACCACATAGGGTCAGTACATTAAACACCGAAAGTGTGGTAAGAGACTTAGGGACACAGATGGACAGTGGTTTTACCTTTGATAACTACACCGCCACAACAGTCAAGAAATCCTTCTATGTGGCACACCTCATCACTAAGGGCTTTTCGTCCAGAAAAAAGGAGGTCGTTGTCCCACTGTACTCATCGCTTATTAGACCCATTATAGAATGCAATGTCTCGTTTGGTATGTACCTCTCAAGACATCTGCAACAACTGGAAAGGCTGCAAAATTACCACACTAAAAGAATCACAGGCCTAAAGCAGATGCCCTGTGCTGACCATCTAATAAAACTCCACCTATACTCTGTTGCATATTGTCTACTCAGAGGTGATCTCTGCTTAACATACAAGGTCATGTCAAAAAACTTTACAACAAAAGGAAGAAACTTTTGCAGAAAAGAGGAAAATCCCAGGATGCAAAAAACTCCCTTACTAGCCTCAGTAAGAAACTGAGATGCCTCATAAAATCCTCCAAAGCTAGTTACGAAAATAAAATTGCCAAAGATTCCAAAGACAACCACAAAGCATTCTATAACTATGTCAAGAATCTAAATGGCAATGCTCAGATCTGCTCTGAGCTAAAACAGAATGGCATTAAATATACTGATCCAAAGGATATTGCCAATATCCTGGCAGATCGATTCAGTGCCAACTTCACCCCTCTCACCCCTAAATGGCCCATCTCAATACCGAAGATTGCCAAATTCCAGTAATAACGCCACACAGGTACAAAATGCACTCTCTAAAGCCAAGAATACAGCATCCATGGGACCAGATGACATCCCGGGCTGTGTACTACATGAACTACAATATGAACTGGCACCTCACCTAAGTGTCATGTTTAATCATAGCCTCACCTCAGGTTTGTGCCCACTGAGTGGCGCAGAGCTACAGTTATCCCAATCCACAAGGGGGGAAATCCACCTTGGATCCCGGAAACTACCGTCCCATCAGTCTGACAAGCCTTATCTGCAAGGCCATGGAGCGTATTATCATGGAACTTATAAACAAAGACATTGGCAACCTTCAAACACTGGACCCCACCCAGTTTGGGTTTGTGAAGGGCCGATCTTGTCTCCTGAACCTGATTGACTTCTTTGAATCAGTCTCCAGAGCCATGGACAAGGGTAAGGTGGTCCACACAGCCTATCTAGACCTTGCCAAGGCCTTTGACACCATCCCCCACTCTGGAATCATAGATAAACTTACTAAGTTGGGCATTAATCCCTATGTCACCCAATGGGTTGCTAAATGGCTTACTGATAGAACCCACACTGTAAAAGTAGCCAACTCCAAATCCAACTCCAGACAAGTGACAAGTGGAGTACCTCAGGGTTCAGTCCTGGGGCCACTCTTGTTTGGCATCTACTTCTCTGAAGTACAGGTCAACACTAAGGGACTCTGGCTAACAAAGTTTGCAGATGACTGCAAACTGGGAGCCATTATTGAATCCCCAAATGATGTGGATACTCTACAAAAGGGCCTTACAGAAATAGATGCTTGGTGCCAGAGCCATGGGCTCAAGCTCAATGCCAAGAAATGTATTGTTATCCCCTTTGGGAAAAAACATGTATCCATGAATTACCATATAGGTGGCAGTACACTAAACACAGAAAGTGTGATAAGAGACTTAGGGACACAGGTGGACAGTGGTCTCACCTTCGATAACCACATCGCCACAACAGTCAGGAAATCCTTCTATGTGGCACACCTCATCACAAAGGGCTTTTCATCCAGAAAGAAGGAGGTCATTGTCCCACTGTACTCATCCCTCATTAGACCCATTATAGAATACAACGCCCCATTTGGTATGTACCTCTCAAGACATCTGCAACAACTGGAAAGGCCTCAGAAATACCTCACTAAAAGAATCACAGGCCTAAAGCAGATGCCTCGCTGACCGCCTTAAAACTCCAGTTATACTCTGTCGCATATCGTCTACTCAGGCGATCTCTGCTTAACATACAAGGCCATGTCAAACCCAGAGCTGTTGGACATGCTACACTTAAAGAAATCCCAATCCCTCAGAGCTACACGCTCCAGGGATCTAAACCTTGTCATCACAATAAACAAAACATGCTGGAGGGATAGATTCCTGACCCAGAGACTCCCCAGACTCTGGAATAGATTGCCCATACATGTCAAGCAGAGTGCCTCTTTGGACCTCTTCAAGAGAAACCTTGACAATTGGATGGGAGAAAGGAAATTCACCCCAGGGATCACGTCAGTCGCCCTGCTAGACCGGGGTCCAGGAAAGTAAATAATGTGGGAAGAAATAGCCAGGGAATTGTTATGGCTAGGCTTGTATAGGCCCTAGGGCTGATAGCCTAGTACCAACCTATGAACCTATGAAAAAACCCAAAGCTGTTGGACACGCTATACTTAAAGAAATCCCAATCCCTCAGAGACACACACTCCAGGGATCTAAACCTTGTCATCACAATGAACAAAACATGCTGGAGGGATAGGTTCCTGACCCAGAGACTCCCCAGGCTGTGGAATAGACTGCCCATACATGTCAAGCAGACTGCCTCTTTGGCCCTCTTCAAAAGGAGCCTTGATGATTGGATGGGAGCTAGGAAATTCACCCCAGGGATCACATCAGTCACCCTGCTAGACAGGGGTCCAGGGAAGTAAATACTGTAGGAAGAAATAGACAGGGGATTGTTATGGCTAGGCTTGTATAGGCCCTAGGGTTGATAGCCTGGTACCAGCCTATGAACCTATTGGGTATACTGGCTACCGAGACTTTTCAGAGACCCATGGGGACATAGTGGGAGTGTCACAAGTCTCTGCCTCAAGAATACTCCATCATTTTCTCAATGCAATGCTACAACATATGGGGAGCATGTCTGGTTTCCATTTAACTCATAGAACAGAGCTACTGCCATGCAAAATTTCCATGACATAGTACATTTATTCTAGCGGTTACAGACTGCATACAAATTGATTTAAAAGCTCCACCTGGTAAACTATGAAGGAGGTATATAAACAGAAAAGGCTATTACTCATCAACTGACAAGTGGGTTGTAATGCACAAGAAATCATAATATGTTTCCAAAACTCCCACATATGGCACATCTGTGATCTGTTCATAAGGTTTTCTAGGGGTGACTTTCCACAAAGACATCTAGTGGGAAATGCAGGATATACACTTCATCTTGGCTGAAGACTACCATTAGAAACCCATACATTTCCATTGAGCAAGGTTACAACAATGTACACACTCAGACTAGAAGTATCATAGAGCATGAGTATGATCTGCTTAAGTCATGTTTCTGATGTCTAACTATATCTGCAGGTGACCAGCAGTATAACACTGAGATCCCTAACAAAATACTAAGTCTGTGCCATATTACATAACGTTAAGTATACAGACTTGCAGAATAGATGACTCTCAAGTACGTGGACACAGTTGTAGCAGTGAGATCCAAGACAAGGACCACAGTTTACAGCACCACAGGCAGGGACAGCAGACTCGAATTAGCAGTCAGATGAAGAACCAACAACTTGAGATGATCTTGGCAGATGGGGCTGTGTGCACTATGCTATGGCCTTAACTAACAGACAGCAAATAGTGCACACACATGCACCACTTAAATAAACAACAGAATTAACTAAGCATATGCAAACAGTTACAGTGATGCATCCAAACTTACCAGCCGTTAGTTACCCATGTACTGGCTGGCTAATAATCAGCATGAGACATAAGTAATCCCAGACTGCAGAATGTTATCTTAGTTCACAGGTTCATAGGCATGTACTAGGTTAACAACAACTAGGGCCTTTTGAAGCCTAGCCATATATCCCAGATCTCTGACAAGTTATTTTACTATTGAAAAGTGTAAGCAGGGGCTTGGGAGATGAAACATTTACAAGCAGGGGCCTGGGAGATGAAACATTTGCAGGTTGCTTTTGTCTATTAGCGATACAAGTACCAAACCTGTGGTGAATTTCCTGTTTCCCATCCAGCTGTTCAAGTTACACTTCCGGGTTCAGTTGGAGATGATACCTGTCTCACTTGGATGGGGATCCTGCTCCAGGGAAGGTGTATTTTCTGAGATACATAAATGTTCAAAAGGTCTGTTCTGAAGCCTTTTGTTTTGTGGATATGCAGGTGATCCACCAGGGTGGGGTCTGGCAATTCCTTGTATGCCAGGCATAGATCTTCCCTCATCTGCCTGAAGGAGACAAAATACAGGGATAGGGCTTTGAGGTGGTCTGCATAGGACATGTTACTTGTTCTCTGCATTCTTTAAGTGAGGAACCTCTATGGGCATGCCAATTATTTGGTATGCCTGGTTAGGTACATAGCAAGGGGGCACTGTACTCAATGGCAGGTCTGATGAATGCTGAATATAGTAGAACAATGATATCCTTGGACCTAGATGTCATACCTTTATTTATAAGCTGCACAACATATAATGATTTTCTTACTACTGTAAACATGTGATGGCCAAATATTAAATTACTGTCTAAGGGGCATGGTGTCAATATGATAGCTACCAGGGGTGGAAGATTTTCCAAAGAATACTATTATGCATTTCTTGTCTTTTAGTTCTAGTCCAAGGCTCTGTCACAAGTCATTTGCCTGTGTAAGCCTTTCCTGGAGAACATTAGTGTCAGTGGGGGATTCTATGAGCCTTCCTAATTTACAATCATCTGCAAATTTGGTGAGCCACAAGCCCTTGAACTGGCCTTGACTTCAGAGAATTAAATGCCAAAAAGGAGCAGTCCCATGACCAATCCTTGAGGGATTCGACTGTTCTCTTAATAGAAGTAGGCAACACAGTTCTAGCTTCCTGGGTTTTGTCAGTGAGCCAGCTTGCTGTAAACTGGGTGACACAAGGATTTTTGCTTAATCTCTTGAGTTTACCAACAATGCCCAAGTGGGGTATTGTGTCATGTGCCTTTGCCAAGTCATGGTGGGATGTGTGAACCATTTTGCCCTCATCCATTGCTTTGATGAAATTCTCAAAGATATTGACCGCACATGACTTGTCCTTGATGAAACAAAATTGGGATGAGTCCAGTATGTGCAGGTTTCCTATGCCATTATTGGTCACTTCCATGACAATTCTTTCCATGGATTTGCATATGAGACTAGTGCAATACATGGGTCTGTAGTTCCCAGGGTCTGTAGATAGCCTGCATTTATGCAGGGGTATGGCTACTCCTTTCCATTCATGTGGCACAAAGCCTGTTTGAAGGCTATGGTTAAATAGTAATTATAGAGAGCCTGATGGGTCATGTTTCATGCTATTTAGAAAGGCCCATTGATATAGTGTTCTTAGCTTTACAGAGTGCATTGAGGGCATTTTCCATAGTGATAGTTGGGAGAGTTATATTTGATGGTATTTCTAGAGCGGAGGTTGAGGGGAGAGAGGAGTAAAGTTAGAGCAGAATTTGTCTGCCAGTAGGTCTGCTATATCTTCTGGCTCAGTATAGGTGGCTCCATTAACAATAAAAGCTCAGCACTCAATTGTGTACTGCCTTTGAGGTTGTGGACATGGCTAAAGAATGCCTTGTGGTTGTCCTTGGCCGTGGAGGTTAAATTTAGCTCAAATTTGAATTTAGTGGACTTTATCTGTTCTCTGCGTTTTGTTTAGTTTGATGAGCGTACTTTTATCCTGATGGGTGCTACACCTCCTATCTGATGCTATGATTTTGTTCCTTCTGTTATACAGCTTTATGACATTGTGGTTCCACAAGGGTTGCTTGTTTTTTTTAGTTACTTCTGTACTTCTTCCTAGTGGGTACAGATGCCTCATTAACAGGTTTGCATAGGGTATCTGTGAACAGTTCCATGTAGGCAGCTGTGTTCTTAGGGTTTATTGGGGCTTGAAATTTGCCAGGTTATCACTTGTTAGTAGGAACTTCTCCTTAGAGAGGTTTCTGGATATTTATTTTTTTAACTCAGATAATTTTTATTTTGAATGTATAACAAATAAAAAAAGAATACTTGCTTACAATTTATAAGTATTTTGATTGATAGATTAACTATATACAATATTTACATTCAGCCTGGTGTAAGTAATTTAAATAGTAACACATTTATACAGAAGATGATTAATCATAGCATGTCTTACATTTGTCTTCATGTAGAGACTGATTCCACTTGTAAAGTATCAATCAATGTCAAAACTTTTCTTCCAGGGGTTATTGACTAATGGCTTAGGAAACATTCTTAGTTCTTTTGTTTTCACCTGCATTAATGCCATCTTCCTCAGTAAACACAGAAAATCTTCTCTTGTAGGCACTGTGGTAGAGTTCCATTTCCTGGTTATGCATTTCCTAGCTATGGGATAGTATTGACCACAGTAGATAAAGGTTAAATTTATCCATAAAAGAGCCTTTATTTATATTTAATAATATTAGAGCTTTAGTCCTAACAATGTATCCGTATAAACTACTTGTAAGAAGTTATTCATTTCATTCAAAAAAAATTAATTTCCATACAGTCAATGAAAATATGGGACCAGTCCACTTTAGTAGTCTATTGACATCTCCAACATAACCAAATACTAACAGAGTTGATTTTTTTTAATTTTATCAAGAGTTAAGAAGGATCTGTGTAAATATTTCCAGATAAATATTCTCTATTACTGAGAATAAGACGTTAATTTAAAAGTAGTATGTTTGATTTATTTTATGAAGTTAAATGTATCAAGCATCCTTTAGTAATATACTGCCAATTTGCTGATTTAGGTGTTGTTTTATATTTTTTTATTAAATTATATAAATATGATATTTTGTTCTTTATATTTACATTATCACATATAATTCCAAACAATCTAGATGTTCTTCATCTCACATTGCTGCAGTCATAACACTTGGGTAGTCCGCTGTCCCAGTCGGCCCGAATACCAAAGTATAAGGCTGACGCCGGTCAAGGCGTGATTGTCTGGCGCCAGGACGTCAGGGTATAAATGCGCATGACCGACGTCATATCCTCAGTCTTTTTTGCCGCGTGGTCCGATGCAGAAGCAGCGTTGCAAGTGCAGGTTGGCGTTCTGAGATTTTCCGAAGTCGGAGTTTCAGACCGAATCCAAGTTGGCTAAGTACCCCGTTGGGGAATATTTTGGTTTTTTCTTGCCTCAGTATTTTACCGGATGTCAGAAAAAGTGAATAACTGTATTTCTTGTGGGAAACAGATACCGCCAAGGGATTACCATACCTTGTGTATACCTTGTTTAGGACCTGAGCACGACGTTGTTGGTTGCCGCTCTTGTGCTAGATTTAACAAACGCACTATTAAGAGAAGGTTAGATTGTGCCAGGTTAGTTTTTGGGAAGCGGTGTAATTATAAAATGCCGTTGGATGCTCCGGCCCGGCCGATCTAAAAGCGCAAGGACAAAGCAGCAAGGCCTAGGCTGGAAGAACCGTCCGTCCCTGGCGCTGTTCTTTAGAGGGCTCGGTGGAGCCAGAGGTTCAGCCAGAAGTTTCTTTAGAATCCCAGGGAGAGACTTTATTACTGCAAGATGTAACCTCTCAGGAGGTAGGCCAGGCTGAAGGGGCTTCTCAGGTAGCTGTTCTTCCCTCTCTTCCTAAGGTGGTTAGGCCCTCCCCTTCTGTTTCCAAGGCTTCTCCCAGGGGCAGGCCAGGTTCTGTTTCAGGTGTTACCCCTAGTTCTTCAGGGTCTGTGCCTAAGAAGCATATGCTTAAGATGGCTGAAGATTTGATTACAATGATTAGAGGTTCTATGCCCCCTCCTGATAAGAGGCCTAGGGTGGAACCTGAGCCTGGGAGTTTTGAGCAGTATTCTGATGCTTCTGAGTCTTCGGCTGAAGACTTGCAGGAGTATTCTCCTTACTCTGATTCTGATGTAGATGATTCTACTCCTTCTGCTTCTCCTCCTGAGGATTTTTCTTTTTCAGAGACTCTTCATTCCATGAGGGAGCTTTTAAAAGGGGAAGGTCAGGATTTCTCTGATTCCAGGAAAAGGCTTAGGAATTTTGTTCTACCCCAGCACAGGCCTTTAGCTATACCTCCTGTTCTGGATGTGGTGGAAGATGTTTTTGCAGAGGCTTCTCTGAACCCTGATTCTTTGCCCCCTGCTCCAGTTAAACCAGATAGATATTATAGGGTGCCTGACGCTCATAAGTATCTTTTTAAGAGTCCTAGGGCAGACCCAGAAACTGTTTCTCAAGGGCCTAAAGGTGTTAAGGCTTCTGTTGTGAAAAATCCTGTTCCTTTAGATAAGGAGGCAAGGGCTTTGGATAGATGGGGAAAGAAAGTGTATACTTCTTCCACTCTAGCCATGAGGGCTTTGAATTGCCAGTTTCACATGTTAAAATACCAAAATTATCTCCTTTCACAATTAAAGTCTAAAGTAGATGCTCTAAGGAAGGTATTGAGTGTAAAGAGTTGCAGGATTTAGCTCATGTTTCTGAACAGGTGGGTAAGCATTCTTTGCAATGTGGTTTTGATGCTGTACAGGCCTCTTCGAGGGTGGCTGCCACTGGTTAGGTTCTTCGCAGGCATGCCTGGCTGAAGGATCAGAATTTGGCTGAGCATGTTAAGACAAGGATTTTAGATGCTCCTTTACAGTCTGATGTGCTGTTTGGTTCGCCTGTGGAAGCAGTTCTGAAGAAAATGGAAGACAAGGCTAAGTCTATGCAGACTGTTAAAGATTTTTTGCAGGTTCAGCCTCCGAGTTTAGTAGAAATTGGCCTTCTAAGGGGTGGACATATCCTGCTTATGATTCCCAGTCTAGGGGTAGGTCTAGACGTGGTAGGGGCAGAGCTCAGGGATCTTTTAGGCCTAGAACAGGGAGTTCTCTGGCTCAGTCTTCTGGTGAGGGCAGGGGTCAGTCCTTCGTAAGCAGACTCAATGACCTGCCTTTTCAGCTGCCAGAATCTTCTCGTCTGGCAGCACCCTTGGGAGGAAGATTGGCACTTTTCAGAGAAAACTGGAGTTTAATTACCCAAGACAAATGGGTATTGGATATCATTCACCACGGTTACAGGTTTTATTTCCATACCTTGCCTCCTTTCAAGGCATGCCAGACATTCCTCCTCAACAAAGAAAAGAGGCTCACAAGCAAATTTCTCTGTTAATCCAAATAGGGGCCATTCAGCCGGTTCCTGTGCCAGAAAGGGGCCTAGGATTTTATTCACGCCTGTTCTTAGTACCAAAAAAGGGGAACACGTGGAGACCAATTCTGGATTTATCTATCCTCAACACTTATCTGGACATTCCCAAGTTCAAAATGTTGACGTTACAACAGCTTTTACCTCTGCTGGGCAAAGATCACTGGATGGTAACTTTGGATCTCAAGGAAGCCTACCTTCATGTTCCTATCAGACAAATTTGCAGGAAGTATCTGCGTTTTCGAGCTGGAAATTCTCATTATCAGTTCTCTGCATTGCCCTTTGGCTTATCTACTGCGCCCAGAGTATTCACAAAAGTTCTGGCTCCAGTGATAGCAGCTTTCTTCAGGCTAAATGGAATACAAATCTATCCTTATTTGGACGACTGCCTGATTCTGGCTCAAGAAAAGGAAGTGCTTCTTCAGCATTTGGAATATGTGATAGCAGTGCTAAGATGCCTAGGGTATTCTGTGAGCGAAATAAAGTCCAGTCTAGTACCCTCTCAAGACAGGTGCTTTCTGGGTGTGAGACTGAATACAGCAACCCAGATGGCCTCTTAACCCCGGACAAGCAAAAGAATCTTTCTCTTTACTTCCATCAACTATCTCATCAGTCCGGGCTGACTGCAGGACAGTCCTTCAAGCCTTAGGGTTCATGGCATCTTGTATTCTGGTGCTTCCCAATGCCAAACTGCATATGAGGAAGCTGCAATGGTATCTCAGAATGTATGGACACAGCACTGCCAGGATTTGGACACTGTCATTCAAATAATACCTTGCATTCAACAGGAATTTTTGTGGTGGGCTCAGGAATGTCACCTAAACAAGGGACTCTCTGTGACCCGGCCAGAGGCGAGTCAGATTTTAACGACAGATGCCTCAGACACAGCTTGGGGAGCTCATCTGAATGGAAAGTGGATACAAGACAAGTGGCCTCCCAGACTACAGCATCTACATATCAACATGAAGGAGATGTTAGCAGTCCAGTTTGCATTAATGGCTTTCAAGGATTTACTTCTTCCAGGACAGGTGTTGATTCTGACAGACAACACAACTGTCATGTGGTACATCAACAAGCAAGGGGAACACATTCTTATCCTCTATGCAGGCAAGCAATGATTCTGTGGGAGACTGCTCTCAGCCTACAACTAAATCTACAGGCAAGGTTTCTGCGGGAGCACAGAACTCCTTAGCAGATGTGTTAAGCAGGCAAATCATGGATCCCCACGAGTGGAAACTGGATCTTCATGTATTTCAGAAATTGACAGTGTCATGGGGGACTCCAGACATAGATCTGTTAAGCTTCTCCACTAAACCACCAGCTGCCAAAGTTTTACCTGAAAAGGTTTCATCACACAGCTTGGAATGTGGATGCTCTTTCTTTCAGTTGGAAAAATCTTCACGTGTATGCCTTTCCACCTCTGCCTCTCCTTCCAAGGGTACTCTTAAAGGTCAGACAGGACAAGCCAAGGATGATTTTAATAGCTCCAGATTGGCCTCGGCAGCACTGGTACCCATTACTGAGGAGTCTCGTAAGGAAGCCTCCATGGCCTTACCTTTGATTCACACCCTGTCTCAGGAGAATGGTCATCTACTCAATGTCAAGCTCCACTCTCTTCATCTAACAGCCTGGCATATTCTGTTTTGAACCATAGCAGGTCTCAGCTTCCCCAACAAGTTTTGAATGTGATTATGGAAGCCAGAAGACCAAATTACAAGGAGAGTGTATGCAGAGAAATGGAAGAGATTTTTGTTTTGGAGTGCAGCAAAGCATTTGGATGTTTCAGAGCCTAATTTGAGTGGGGCTCTTCAATATCTTACTGAGTTATTGGACAAGGGTTTGTCTTTCTCTTCCATTAAGATTCATGCTGCAGCAATTTCAGCTCACTATGATTGTGACCCTCCATTGTTTTCTCATCCTTTGTTCAAGCAATTTCTTAGAGGGGCAAAGAATATAAGACCCCCACGTAGAGCTCCTACTCCTGCTTGGGATCTCAATTTTGTGTTGGAGAAACTCACTCTACAGCCTTTTGAGCCTGCAGCTGACTGAATTAGAAATATTTGTCATGGAAGACTGCTTTTTTGTTAGCCATTACCTCTGCAAGAAGGGTGTCTGAATTGCAGGCCCTTATGGCGGTGGAGCCTTTCTTAATTTTCCATAAGGATAGGGTATCTTTACGTACTAACCCTTCCTTTATGCCTAAAGTGGTTTCTAGTGTGGCTTTTAAACCAAACTATTCATTTGCCTACTTTTATGCAAATCCCAGAATAGGAAAGATTTTGCACACTTTAGATGTACACAGGCAGTTCGTTACTATTTAAGCAGGACTAAGGTTTTAGGCAGTCTCAGCAGTTGTTTGTTTCTTTTGCTCCTAGGTTCTCAGGGCAGAAGCCTGTGTCAAAAGAAACTATTTCTAAGTGGATTGGGTTGTGCATTACTTTCTGTTACTCCCATCATGGCAAGGAAGTTCCGGCTGGGATTAAACCTCATTCCACTAGGGCTACTGCCACTTCTACAGCATTTTTAAGGGGGGTGGCAACTAAGGATATTTTGGAGGCAGCTACTTGGAGTTCAGTACACACTTTCTCTAAGCATTATCACCTTCCTCTCTACTCTAAATCTAGGGCTGGTTTTGCCACTGCTATTTTACAGGGCATGTTGGCAGCTCCTGCTTCTTTGTGATTTTGCCATCCTCCCTTACCTCTGCTTTGGGATTCTACCCAAGTGTTATGACTGCAGCAATGTGAGATGAAGAACATAGTACAGTTTTGTACCTACCATAAATGTAGATGTTCGAAGATCCACATTGCTGCAGTCCTTACCCTCCTCCTTCCCTCTGTGTTTAGGGGTGGTTGTGTGAGTGAGAGGGTACCATTCTAACTTTGTATATTTTGTATATATATTGGGTACAGGGGTGTTTGGTGTGTTGTTGTTGTTGTTGTTGTTTTTGGTTTGGCCTTATCCTTTTAGGGTCTTCTGACATCTGGGGCAAGAAAAGACTGAGGATATGGCGTCGGTCATGCGCATTTATACCCTGGCGTCCTGGCGATCAGACAAATGCGCCTTGACGGCCAGCCTACTTTGGTATTCGGGCCGACTGGGACAGCGGACTACCCAAGTGTTATGACTGCAGCAATGTGGATCTTCGAACATCTACATTTATGGTAGGTACAAAACTGTACTTTTTGAATTTAGGTGGATTTTGGAAAGAAGAATTACTTATTATTATTCTACATAGATCCTTGGAGTATGTCAAGACATTCTGAAGTATTAATCATTCATGAGGATTTAATCTGTAAGTTGACAGTATATTTTGCATATCTAATACTTGTTGTTTTTATACAATGTTGCCAGCATACTAAATATTTTGTTCCCAAGAGGTAAATGTATCTCTAGGAATCATATATGGAATGTTCTTAGTAATACTGAAAGGTATTAATATTGTAAACCAAAGCTTTAAATCCATATTCATATTAATAAATTTCCTAAAATTATCAAAAAGATGATTGATTAAATTTAGTTTAGTGGGTTTAGTTATATTATATTGTAAATTAAACCTCAATGAATACCATAATATGTTATCCTTGTCTATGTCTAAAGTATTTTTAACAAGTTGTTTTCATTTATTATTATAATTGAGTGTAACAACTTCCAGTTAGATATATAACTGGTGTTTATATCCAATCTATCACAGTTTTAATTTAAGTGGCCCTTATAGAAGATTCAACATCTGGGAAGTTTATTCCTCCCTGATATCATTGTCTGGTATGGTGTGTGTGTGCAATTCTGTTTCTTTTAGGATGACACATAAATCTTAACAATATTGATGTTATTTCCTTAAGGCAGCTTCTTTCAAGTATTAATATAGTAGCTTGCACTACATAAAAATTTTAGGAAGCAATACCATTTTTATCAGTTGTAATCTATCTTCAAAATGTATAAATAAGTTATTCCACTTGCATACCAAAGTATTTATTGTGTCAATAATCCTTCTATAATTAATATTCAGTATTTTCTTTATATTCCAACTCAATGCAATCCCCAGATAGTTCAAATTTGTAACTTGTTCACCTATGATGTCATACTTATCAGCTTGTATTTCTTTTGATTTTGTTCAATAACATGTGTTTTGATTTCTGTTTATTAAATTGAAGTCCTGAGATCTTATGAAAGTTCTCTATTAACAAAAATACCTCATCTAATATTACTTTTGAGTTGGATAATGTAAGAAACATGTCATCATCAAAGAGCATGATCTTGGAATTATATTTGTCATATATATATATATATATATATATATATATATGCCTTTTATCCTTGGATTGCTTCATATTAATATAGCTAGTATTTATATGGCTAATGCACATAAAATAGGTGACACAGGGCAACTTTATGTAGTACCTCTAGTAAAATGAATTGCCTTTGAAGTAAAGGGCCCTATTTTAACATAAGCTACATTATTTTCATAAAACTTTCTTATGAATGTAATAAAAGAGAGGGAAACCAAATACATGTAGAGTTTTAATTAAATAATCCCAGTTTAAAGACTCAAATACTTTTCTATATCAATCCAATTATCAAGGCTTCTGAATTTTCGTTATTTAAATAATCAAATGTAGAGTGTTCAATCTACGTTTGTTCTTACATCGGGTTCGGAGCCGATCCTCGGCTCTGAGTCGACCAATTGCAAAGCTCTGAATCTCAGAAGCTTCGAGACCAGCCCATATCCCACAATCCTCCTGCCATTACTCAGATCTAGTTTTGCTGCAACAGATCGGATCGAGAAACTGGGACCAGATAGAAAATTGAGTTGTTGTTACTATTTTCAGATCTGATACTGATTTTTTTTTCTGATATTTCCTTATAGTTAGTAGTTTATTGTAGAAGTGCTGTGTGTGTGATATATATATATATATATATATATATATATATATAGATATATATATATACCCATTTTTCTTCTTCAGGCACCCTTTGCCTAACCCTTTTTCTTGGGTGTGGTTTTGTGAGTGTTTTCTGTATATAACCTTTTCATATACATATATTGTTATAGGATTAGTAATTTTTTCTATTATCATAGTTATTGTTATTATTACTGTACTATGTCAGAAAAAGCTAAATCTGGCTTAAAAGATGTCAGTGTGGGCAGAAAATGTCCATTACTGACAATCATGCTTCCTGTGTCTACTGTCTTGGCCCTCTCCATCTCCAAGAGGATTGCTCTATTGCCCATTCCTTTAGCGGGAGGGTCATGACAGATAGACGCAGCAGGAAGTTCCTAGGCAGAGGATTGCTGAAGCCTGCCTTTCAAGAGGCTTTGGACAAGTCGGATCAGCCTTCTAAATCCTTGGAAGGGGTCAAGATGTCGGAGCCCATGTCATCAGCTCGAGTTTATCTTCTCGGGTTTGTTCACTGGTTCCACAGATCTTGGGACCGTGCGTCAAACATTTATCTTTTCCTGAGCCCCAGATCTTGGAACCGGTGTCAGAACTGCCACCACCGTCCATTCTTCGGTTGGTGCCATCTTTGGCTCAACCGACCCGTTCTTCCAGACCCTTGTCTGACACAGATGTGGATAGGTAACCGTGCAGAAACTCATGGAAGCGGCCCTTTCAAGTTAATTGCAGTTTCCTCCCAGTTGGTGTTGAAACTAGAAGGCCTCCCCTTATCTCCAATGGGTCCTCCTTGAGACCCATCCAGATCTCGGAGCCGGGAAGATGACCTGATGATAGTGGAGCCCTCGGTGCGAAACCGTCCATTGCGATGTTTTGCGACACCTTTGACTTCCGACTCCTTGAACCGTTAGAGTGAGCCGAACCCGATGGTCTTTGCTCGGTTCCGGGACCGAGAGTCGTACCGACCTGTCGGTGCCGATTCTCCCTCTCAGGGCCTCGGCACAGACTGGTTCGGCTCCGTCCTCTGGGTCGGAGCCCACGGCACCTGATTCTGGGATGCTTCCGTGTTCTTTGGAACCGGGGGAGCCCTCGGCCAGGGTTTCGGCGGCCTTTGACCTTATGAGGAAGGTATTGTCTGCTGAACAATCACATCATCAGGGGAATCTTCTCCTTCCCCAAAAGGGCCAGTTTCTGTTTCTGCTCCCAGGAGCCATCCCAAGCGTCGAGTCCAATTGCCTCAGCCACCGCCAGAGAGTTCCCCTGTTCCTTGGAGGCCTTACCAGAAGCCCCCTCTGATGAGGTCCCAAGGAAATGGTTGTGGAAGAGGAGGCACATAGATTCCCCACAGGAATCTCTAACGTCTGACACCGACTTGGATGAGGCAGAGGGGTCCCCAAATCACCCTCGGAGGGATGTGTCATTTGCAGACATCCTACTGCGGAGATCTTGAAACAGAGGGGTGATTGGCAGTCCCTAGCCCCTCTGAGGAGACGAGTCGGTGCTGCTGCAGAGAACTTTTGGGGCTCAACCTTCTACCTCCTGGGTGACCCGTAGCCGATGAATTAATGGATTTGATTGCTCCGAAGGAGAGGAAGATTTCTACCTGACACAGTGGAACCAGTCCTAGGAAACCAAACAAGTTCATCACTGCACCCCAAGATAAATCTTATCTCACCAAGGGAGTCCCTGTCGGCGCTATGGTGGTGGCGGCAGCCATGAAAAAGGAGATGTCACCTGGAGTCTTCCTCATCTGTTCATCCTCCTAATAAGGATTCTAGGACTATGGACAGATATGGGAAGTGCATTTTTAGTTCAAGCTGACTTTTCCATCGTTAAGCTAAACTACCTGACCCATTTCACACGTTTGCAGAGGGATCTCATCAAGGGCTGACAGATACCCCCAGGGTAACACAGATGCTGCTGTTTCAGAAAAAGGTAACAGCACAAATTAACACCCTCACCTCCGCATAGTAAACTCATCCATGAGGCTCATCTGCGTATACGCAGCGAGGGATCCGAGAAATGAAACTGCTACGCTTCAGCGATTGCTCTTCGAAGACATTCATGGATCTTTGGCAATGTGCTCGCTGCGGAAGCCTTCAAGTCTTCACTTTGCCAATGCCCCTTTTGATGGTGCCACACTTTTTCACAGGCCCAAGGTTAGGGGAGACTCTCACTGGAGTCGCGAGCAAGAGGAAAGACCCTGTCTGCTGTCGAGGTCGTTTTTCACGCTCCTACTATGGGCCGTACCCCAAAGGAACCTTGAGGCGGAAAAAATGTGGTTCCGTATTAAGAATCAGGGATCTTTCCAGACCACACAGAAGTGATACTCCGTCTAGAAGGCAGAGGAGGGGGTACTGAAATGGAAAGGAAGCGCTGCCTTGGCGGCAAGAGTCTGCATAACCAGGCGACAGGGATTCTGTCCCTGGGAAGCCTTTCAACGCACTCCTGAAGGGGAGGGCCCGGCTGCTCTTGCTCTGGAGGCAGTCGGGGGGCATAGAAGCAACTTTATACCCACTGGCCTGGCTAAACATTATTTCAGATTCTTGGGTAAAAGCATTATAACCAGGGATACAAAATCCCCTTCATTTTCAACACCACCTCTACAAAGAAAATTTCCAGACATGCCACCCGTCTGCGAAAGCTAGCAGCTATTAGAAATTTCAAAGCTGCTACGAAAACAGAGTCATCCAACCAGTCGGCCGGACCAAAAGGTGGAACTTACTCAAGGTTCTTTTTAGTTCCAAAGGCAAGGGACTGGAGAGCCGATCTTAGATCTCAGCCATCTCAACAACCGTGAAGAAGGAAAAGTTCCTGATGGTCAACTTGCTTCAATCAATCCTTCCATTCTTACAGAAGGACGATTGGATGTACTCTATAGATCTCAAGGCCAGCGTACTTCACCACATCAAAATAGCCAGGAACCATCCAGAGATCACCTCACGCTTCTGGCTGGGGGCCAGTCACTTTTCAGGTTCGAGCTCTGCCCTTTGGACTCACCTCAGCCCCCAGGGTATTCACCAAATGTATGGCAGTAGTTGCGGCTCGCTGCCAGGCGACAAGGATTACCTGGGTGTTTCCCTATCTGGACTACTGGCTCCTCACCGCGCCACCACTGAAGCGTACGCCTATTGCTGAGCCAGAGACTATACAATCGGCCTTTGTTCCCACTTGGGGATATCCATAAACTTGAAAAGTCTTGTATACGCGCATACACTCACGGTGTGTTTTCCTTCGTAGACAGATCTAAATACACGATCGAAGCACCTACTGAAACTCCCCAGTGAAGAGCTTCAACCCTCAAACAGCGGGTCGCTTCTTCTTCTAGTCAGCAAGAAAGCCCCAGCCAAACTGGTGTTAAAAGTGTTGGGACTGATGGCATGCGCACTAATTGCAGTCCCTATGGGAAGGTTACACATGAGGATTCTTCAATGGCTGCTCTTTGCTCAGTGGTGGTTCCAACACCTACCTAGCGCCTTTTTGAGATCAGGATAACAGAATCTTGCAGGCCAGGGACCTCTCATGGTGGAGTCGCGTGATCAGAACCTCACTGTGGGTCGTCCGTTAGTTCTGCAGGTCCAACAGCCACAATAACCACGGGGCGGCTTCCCTGATATTAGGGAATGGGGGGCCTTTTCGGGAAGAACAGTCCAAGGAGAATGGTCCAGCATGGAGTACACTCTACATATAAATGTTTACTGGAGTTGAGGGGCGGTATTTCTGGCGTTTGCAACACTTCCAAGCTCTCCTTACCTCTAGGAACAGTAGCAGTTCAGACAGACAATATGTCTGCTTAGTCACAAGTACATAAACAAACAGGGGAGGAACCAGGTCTTACACCCATTATGCAGAGAGGCCATGAGGAAGTTTGTGGCGGGTCACTTTCACAGTGATAGCGCGCACATCCCGGGGTCATCAAGCGTCATTGAGGGACAGAGTTGAGCAGAGCCATCCTGTTACACCTCCGCAGTGGTCCACATCAATTCACAGACGGCGGAAATGATCTTCCGCCAAATGGGGCCAACACTTGCTGCGATCTGTTTGCTTCTCCATTGAATGCAAAATGCAGAAGCTACTTTGCCCTTCTACCCCCTCTGAGGGGATGTCCCCAGGGGCCTTGCTGATACACAATTATTTGGTCCCCGGATCTACCATGCCATTCCCACCGACTCCATTGATTCCCAGATTTCTACAGAAGCCAGGAACCTGGAAAAGGACTATAATACTCCATAGCCCCATTCTGGCCTGCGTCAAATATGGTTTCCCTTTCTTGAGCTCATCAAATAGAGGAACCATGGATTCTGGAATAAAGTGCCAGATCTGCTGGACTTACATTCGTGGGAGTTCCTCACCTGTCTCTACAGTCCCTCAAACTAGCAGCTTCCTGGTAAATTTTTTAAATTTTGGAAAAGGGAAAAAGGAGGTATATAAACAGAAAAGGCTATTACTCATCAACTGACAAGGGTTGTAATGCACAAGAAATCATAATATGTTTCCAAAACTCCACACATATGGCACATCTGTGATCTGTTCATAAGGTTTTCTAGGGGTGACTTTCCACAAAGACATCTAGTGGGAAATGCAGGATATACACTTCATCTTGGCTGAAGACTACCATTAGAAACCCATACATTTCCATTGAGCAAGGTTACAACAATGTGTACACACTCAGACTAGAAGTATCATAGAGCATGAGTATGATCTGCTTAAGTCATGTTTCTGATGTCTAACTATATCTGCAGGTGACCAGCAGTATAACACTGAGATCCCTAACAAAATACTAAGTCTGTGCCATATTACATAGCGTTAAGTATACAGACTTGCAGAATAGATGACTCTCAAGTACGTGGACACAGTTGTAGCAGTGAGATCCAAGACAAGGACCACAGTTTACAGCACCACAGGCAGGGACAGCAGACTCAATTAGCAGTCAGATGAAGAACCAACAACTTGAGATGATCTTGGCAGATGGGGCTGTGTGCACTATGCTATGGCCTTAACTAACAGACAGCAAATAGTGCACACACATGCACCACTTAAATAAACAACAGAATTAACTAAGCATATGCAAACAGTTACAGTGATGCATCCAAACTTACCAGTTAGTTACCCATGTACTGGCTGGCTAATAATCAGCATGAGACATAAGTAATCCCAGACTGCAGAATGTTATCTTAGTTCACAGGTTCATAGGCATGTACTAGGTTAACAACAACTAGGGCCTTTTGAAGCCTAGCCATATCCCAGATCTCTGACAAGTTATTTTACTATTGAAAAGTGTAAGCAGGGGCTTGGGAGATGAAACATTTACAAGCAGGGGCCTGGGAGATGAAACATTTGCAGGTTGCTTTTGTCTATTAGCGATACAAGTACCAAACCTGTGGTGAATTTCCTGTTTCCCATCCAGCTGTTCAAGTTACACTTCCGGGTTCAGTTGGAGATGATACCTGTCTCACTTGGATGGGGATCCTGCTCCAGGGAAGGTGTATTTTCTGAGATACATAAATGTTCAAAAGGTCTGTTCTGAAGCCTTTTGTTTTGTGGATATGCAGGTGATCCACCAGGGTGGGGTCTGGCAATTCCTTGTATGCCAGGCATAGATCTTCCCTCATCTGCCTGAAGGAGACAAAATACAGGGATAGGGCTTTGAGGTGGTCTGTATAGGACATGTTACTTGTTCTCTGCATTCTTTAAGTGAGGAACCTCTATGGGCATGCCAATTATTTGGTATGCCTGGTTAGGTACATAGCAAGGGGGCACTGTACTCAATGGCAGGTCTGATGAATGCTGAATATAGTAGAACAATGATATCCTTGGACCTAGATGTCATACCTTTATTTATAAGCTGCACAACATATAATGATTTTCTTACTACTGTAAACATGTGATGGCCAAATATTAAATTACTGTCTAAGGGGCATGGTGTCAATATGATAGCTACCAGGGGTGGAAGATTTTCCAAAGAATACTATTATGCATTTCTTGTCTTTTAGTTCTAGTCCAAGGCTCTGTCACAAGTCATTTGCCTGTGTAAGCCTTTCCTGGAGAACATTAGTGTCAGTGGGGGATTCTATGAGCCTTCCTAATTTACAATCATCTGCAAATTTGGTGAGCCACAAGCCCTTGAACTGGCCTTGACTTCAGAGAATTAAATGCCAAAAAGGAGCAGTCCCATGACCAATCCTTGAGGGATTCGACTGTTCTCTTAATAGAAGTAGGCAACACAGTTCTAGCTTCCTGGGTTTTGTCAGTGAGCCAGCTTGCTGTAAACTGGGTGACACAAGGATTTTTGCTTAATCTCTTGAGTTTACCAACAATGCCCAAGTGGGGTATTGTGTCATGTGCCTTTGCCAAGTCATGGTGGGATGTGTGAACCATTTTGCCCTCATCCATTGCTTTGATGAAATTCTCAAAGATATTGACCGCACATGACTTGTCCTTGATGAAACAAAATTGGGATGAGTCCAGTATGTGCAGGTTTCCTATGCCATTATTGGTCACTTCCATGACAATTCTTTCCATGGATTTGCATATGAGACTAGTGCAATACATGGGTCTGTAGTTCCCAGGGTCTGTAGATAGCCTGCATTTATGCAGGGGTATGGCTGCTACTCCTTTCCATTCATGTGGCACAAAGCCTGTTTGAAGGCTATGGTTAAATAGTAATTATAGAGAGCCTGATGGGTCATGTTTCATGCTATTTAGAAAGGCCCATTGATATAGTGTTCTTAGCTTTACAGAGTGCATTGAGGGCATTTTCCATAGTGATAGTTGGGAGAGTTATATTTGATGGTATTTCTAGAGCGGAGGTTGAGGGGAGAGAGGAGTAAAGTTAGAGCAGAATTTGTCTGCCAGTAGGTCTGCTATATCTTCTGGCTCAGTATAGGTGGCTCCATTAACAATAAGCTCAGCACTCAATTGTGTACTGCCTTTGAGGTTGTGGACATGGCTAAAGAATGCCTTGTGGTTGTCCTTGGCCGTGGAGGTTAAATTTAGCTCAAATTTGAATTTAGTGGACTTTATTTGTTCTCTGCGTTTTTTGTTTAGTTTGATGAGCGTACTTTTATCCTGATGGGTGCTACACCTCCTATCTGATGCTATGATTTTGTTCCTTCTGTTATACAGCTTTATGACATTGTGGTTCCACAAGGGTTGCTTGTTTTTTTTAGTTACTTCTGTACTTCTTCCTAGTGGGTACAGATGCCTCATTAACAGGTTTGCATAGGGTATCTGTGAACAGTTCCATGTAGGCAGCTGTGTTCTTAGGGTTTATTGGGGCTTGAAATTTGCCAGGTTATCACTTGTTAGTAGGAACTTCTCCTTAGAGAGGTTTCTGGATATTTATTTTTTTAACTCAGATAATTTTTATTTTGAATGTATAACAAATAAAAAAAGAATACTTGCTTACAATTTATAAGTATTTTGATTGATAGATTAACTATATACAATATTTACATTCAGCCTGGTGTAAGTAATTTAAATAGTAACACATTTATACAGAAGATGATTAATCATAGCATGTCTTACATTTGTCTTCATGTAGAGACTGATTCCACTTGTAAAGTATCAATCAATGTCAAAACTTTTCTTCCAGGGGTTATTGACTAATGGCTTAGGAAACATTCTTAGTTCTTTTGTTTTCACCTGCATTAATGCCATCTTCCTCAGTAAACACAGAAAATCTTCTCTTGTAGGCACTGTGGTAGAGTTCCATTTCCTGGTTATGCATTTCCTAGCTATGGGATAGTATTGACCACAGTAGATAAAGGTTAAATTTATCCATAAAAGAGCCTTTATTTATATTTAATAATATTAGAGCTTTAGTCCTAACAATGTATCCGTATAAACTACTTGTAAGAAGTTATTCATTTCATTCAAAAAAAATTAATTTCCATACAGTCAATGAAAATATGGGACCAGTCCACTTTAGTAGTCTATTGACATCTCCAACATAACCAAATACTAACAGAGTTGATTTTTTTTAATTTTATCAAGAGTTAAGAAGGATCTGTGTAAATATTTCCAGATAAATATTCTCTATTACTGAGAATAAGACGTTAATTTAAAAGTAGTATGTTTGATTTATTTTATGAAGTTAAATGTATCAAGCATCCTTTAGTAATATACTGCCAATTTGCTGATTTAGGTGTTGTTTTATATTTTTTTATTAAATTATATAAATATGATATTTTGTTCTTTATATTTACATTATCACATATAATTCCAAACAATCTAGATGTTCTTCATCTCACATTGCCGCAGTCATAACACTTGGGTAGTCCGCTGTCCCAGTCGGCCCGAATACCAAAGTATAAGGCTGACGCCGGTCAAGGCGCATTTGTCTGACGTCAGGACGTCAGGGTATAAATGCGCATGACCGACGTCATATCCTCAGTCTTTTTTGCCGCGTGGTCCGATGCAGAAGCAGTTGCAAGTGCAGGTTGGCGTTCTGAGATTTTCGAAGTCGGAGTTTCAGACCGAATCAAGTTGGCTAAGTACCCGTTGGGAATATTTTGGTTTTCTTGCCTCAGTATTTTACCGGATGTCAGAAAAAGTGAATAACTGTATTTCTTGTGGGAAACAGATACCGCATAGGGATTACCATACCTTGTGTATACCTTGTTTAGGACCTGAGCACGACGTTGTTGGTTGCCGCTCTTGTGCTAGATTTAACAAACGCACTATTAAGAGAAGGTTAGATTGTGCCAGGTTAGTTTTTGGGAAGCGGTGTAATTATAAAATGCCGTTGGATGCTCCGACGCCCGCTTAGATCTAAAAAGCGCAAGGACAAAGCAGCAAGCCTAGGCTGGAAGAACCGTCCGTCCCTGACGCCGGTTCTTTAGAGGGCTCGGTGGAGCCAGAGGTTCAGCCAGAAGTTTCTTTGGAATCCCAGGGAGAGACTTTATTACTGCAAGATGTGACCTCTCAGGAGGTAGGCCAGGCTGAAGGGGCTTCTCAGGTAGCTGTTCTTCCCTCTCTTCCTAAGGTGGTTAGGCCCTCCCCTTCTGTTTCCAAGGCTTCTCCCAGGGCAGGCCAGGTTCTGTTTCAGTGTTACCCCTAGTTCTTCAGGGTCTGTGCCTAAGAAGCATATGCTTAAGATGGCTGAAGATTTGATTACAATGATTAGAGGTTCTATGCCCCCTCCTGATAAGAGGCCTAGGGTGGAACCTGAGCCTGGGAGTTTTGAGCAGTATTCTGATGCTTCTGAGTCTTCGGCTGAAGACTTGCAGGAGTATTCTCCTTACTCTGATTCTGATGTAGATGATTCTACTCCTTCTGCTTCTCCTCCTGAGGATTTTTCTTTTTCAGAGACTCTTCATTCCATGAGGGAGCATTTTAAATGGGAAGGTCAGGATTTCTCTGATTCCAGGAAAAGGCTTAGGGAATTTTTGTTTCTACCCCAGCACAGGCCTTTGGCTATACCTCCTGTTCTGGATGTGGTGGAAGATGTTTTTGCAGAGGCTTCTCTGAACCCTGATTCTTTGCCCCCTGCTCCAGTTAAACCAGATAGATATTATAGGGTGCCTGACGCTCATAAGTATCTTTTTAAGAGTCCTAGGGCAGACCCAGAAACTGTTTCTCAAGGGCCTAAAGGTGTTAAGGCTTCTGTTGTGAAAAATCCTGTTCCTTTAGATAAGGAGGCAAGGGCTTTGGATAGATGGGGAAAGAAAGTGTATACTTCTTCCACTCTAGCCATGAGGGCTTTGAATTGCCAGTTTCACATGTTAAAATACCAAAATTATCTCCTTTCACAATTAAAGTCTAAAGTAGATGCTCTGGCGGAAGGTATTGAGTGTAAAGAGTTGCAGGATTTAGCTCATGTTTCTGAACAGGTGGGTAAGCATTCTTTGCAATGTGGTTTTGATGCTGTACAGGCCTCTTCGAGGGTGGCTGCCACTGGTTCGGTTCTTCGCAGGCATGCCTGGCTGAAGGATCAGAATTTGGCTGAGCATGTTAAGACAAGGATTTTAGATGCTCCTTTACAGTCTGATGTGCTGTTTGGTTCGCCTGTGGAAGCAGTTCTGAAGAAAATGGAAGACAAGGCTAAGTCTATGCAGACTGTTAAAGATTTTTTGCAGGTTCAGCCTCCGAAGTTTAGTAGAAATTGGCCTTCTAAGGGGTGGACATATCCTGCTTATGATTCCCAGTCTAGGGGTAGGTCTAGACGTGGTAGGGGCAGAGCTCAGGGATCTTTTAGGCCTAGAACAGGGAGTTCTCTGGCTCAGTCTTCTGGTGAGGGCAGGGGTCAGTCCTTTCGTAAGCAGACTCAATGACCTGCCTTTTCAGCTGCCAGAATCTTCTCGTCTGGCAGCACCCTTGGGAGGAAGATTGGCACTTTTCAGAGAAAACTGGAGTTTAATTACCCAAGACAAATGGGTATTGGATATCATTCACCACGGTTACAGGTTTTATTTCCATACCTTGCCTCCTTTCAAAGGCATGCCAGACATTCCTCCTCAACAAAGAAAAGAGGCTCACAAGCAAATTTCTCTGTTAATCCAAATAGGGGCCATTCAGCCGGTTCCTGTGCCAGAAAGGGGCCTAGGATTTTATTCACGCCTGTTCTTAGTACCAAAAAGGGGAACACAGGGAGACCAATTCTGGATTTATCTATCCTCAACACTTATCTGGACATTCCCAAGTTCAAAATGTTGACGTTACAACAGCTTTTACCTCTGCTGGGCAAAGATCACTGGATGGTAACTTTGGATCTCAAGGAAGCCTACCTTCATGTTCCTATCAGACAAATTTGCAGGAAGTATCTGCGTTTTCGAGCTGGAAATTCTCATTATCAGTTCTCTGCATTGCCCTTTGGCTTATCTACTGCGCCCAGAGTATTCACAAAAGTTCTGGCTCCAGTGATAGCTTTCTTCAGGCTAAATGGAATACAAATCTATCCTTATTTGGACGACTGCCTGATTCTGGCTCAAGAAAAGGAAGTGCTTCTTCAGCATTTGGAATATGTGATAGCAGTGCTAAGATGCCTAGGGTATTCTGTGAACGAAATAAAGTCCAGTCTAGTACCCTCTCAAGACAGGTGCTTTCTGGGTGTGAGACTGAATACAGCAACCCAGATGGCCTTCTTAACCCCGGACAAGCAAAGAATCTTTCTCTTTACTTCCATCAACTATCTCATCAGTCCGGGCTGACTGCAAGGACAGTCCTTCAAGCCTTAGGGTTCATGGCATCTTGTATTCTGGTGCTTCCCAATGCCAAACTGCATATGAGGAAGCTGCAATGGTATCTCAAGAATGTATGGACACAGCACTGCCAGGATTTGGACACTGTCATTCAAATAATACCTTGCATTCAACAGGAATTTTTGTGGTGGGCTCAGGAATGTCACCTAAACAAGGGACTCTCTGTGACCCGGCCAGAGGCGAGTCAGATTTTAACGACAGATGCCTCAGACACAGCTTGGGATGCTCATCTGAATGGAAAGTGGATACAAGACAAGTGGCCTCCCAGACTACAGCATCTACATATCAACATGAAGGAGATGTTAGCAGTCCAGTTTGCATTAATGGCTTTCAAGGATTTACTTCTTCCAGGACAGGTGTTGATTCTGACAGACAACACAACTGTCATGTGGTACATCAACAAGCAAGGGGGAACACATTCTTATCCTCTATGCAGGCAAGCAATGATTCTGTGGGAGACTGCTCTCAGCCTACAACTAAATCTACAGGCAAGGTTTCTGCCGGGAGCACAGAACTCCTTAGCAGATGTGTTAAGCAGGCAAATCATGGATCCCCACGAGTGGAAACTGGATCTTCATGTATTTCAGAAATTGACAGTGGCATGGGGACTCCAGACATAGATCTGTTCGCTTCTCCACTAAAACCACCAGCTGCCAAAGTTTTGCGAAAAGGTTTCATCACACAGCTTGGAATGTGGATGCTCTTTCTTTCAGTTGGAAAAATCTTCACGTATGCCTTTCCACCTCTGCCTCTCCTTCCAAGGGTACTCTTAAAGGTCAGACAGGACAAGCCAAGGATGATTTTAATAGCTCCAGATTGGCCTCGGCAGCACTGGTACCCATTACTGAGGAGTCTCGTAAGGAAGCTTCCATGGCCCTTACCTTTGATTCCACACCTATTGTCTCAGGAGAATGGTCATCTACTCAATGTCAAGCTTCACTCTCTTCATCTAACAGCCTGGCATATTCTGTTTTGAACCATAGCAGGTCTCAGCTTCCCCAACAAGTTTTGAATGTGATTATGGAAGCCAGAAGACCTAGTACAAGGAGAGTGTACGCAGAGAAATGGAAGAGATTTTTGTTTTGGAGTGCAGCAAAGCATTTGGATGTTTCAGAGCCTAATTTGAGTGGGGCTCTTCAATATCTTACTGAGTTATTGGTCAAGGGTTTGTCTTTCTCTTCCATTAAGATTCATGCTGCAGCAATTTCAGCTCACTATGATTGTGACCCTCCATTGTTTTCTCATCCTTTGTTCAAGCAATTTCTTAGAGGGGCAAAGAATATAAGACCCCCACGTAGAGCTCCTACTCCTGCTTGGGATCTCAATTTTGTGTTGGAGAAACTCACTCTACAGCCTTTTGAGCCGGCAGCTACGACTGAATTGAAATATTTGTCATGGAAGACTGCTTTTTTGTTAGCCATTACCTCTGCAAGAAGGGTGTCTGAATTGCAGGCCCTTATGGCGGTGGAGCCTTTCTTAATTTTCCATAAGGATAGGGTATCTTTACGTACTAACCCTTCCTTTATGCCTAAAGTGGTTTCTAGTGTGGCTTTAAACCAAACTATTCATTTGCCTACTTTTTATGCAAATCACCAGAATAGGGGGGGAAAAGATTTTGCACACTTTAGATGTACACAGGCAGTTGCGTTACTATTTAAGCAGGACTAAGGATTTTAGGCAGTCTCAGCAGTTGTTTGTTTCTTTTGCTCTAGGTTCTCAGGGCAAGCCTGTGTCAAAAGAAACTATTTCTAAGTGGATTGGGTTGTGCATTACTTTCTGTTACTCCCATCATGGCAAGGAAGTTCCGGCTGGGATTAAACCTCATTCCACTAGGGCTACTGCCACTTCTACAGCATTTTTAAGGGGGGTGGCAACTAAGGATATTTTGGAGGCAGCTACTTGGAGTTCAGTACACACTTTCTCTAAGCATTATCACCTTCCTCTCTACTCTAAATCTAGGGCTGGTTTTGCCACTGCTATTTTACAGGGCATGTTGGCAGCTCCTGCTTCTTTGTGATTTTGCCATCCTCCCTTACCTCTGCTTTGGGATTCTACCCAAGTGTTATGACTGCAGCAATGTGAGATGAAGAACATAGTACAGTTTTGTACCTACCATAAATGTAGATGTTCGAAGATCCACATTGCTGCAGTCCAATTTACCCTCCCTCCTTCCCCTCTTTGTTTAGGGGTGGTTGTGTGAGTGAGAGGGTACCATTCTAACTTTGTATATATTGTATATATATGGGGTACAGGGGTGTTTGGTGTGTTGTTGTTGTTGTTGTTGTTTTTGGTTTGGCCTTATCCTTTTAGGGACTTCTGACATCTGGGGCAAGAAAAGACTGAAGATATGACGTCGGTCATGCGCATTTATACCCTGACGTCCTGACGTCAGACAAATGCGCCTTGACCGGCGTCAGCCTTATACTTTGGTATTCGGGCCGACTGGGACAGCGGACTACCCAAGTGTTATGACTGCAGCAATGTGGATCTTCGAACATCTACATTTATGGTAGGTACAAAACTGTACTTTTTGAATTTAGGTGGATTTTGGAAAGAAGAATTACTTATTATTATTCTACATAGATCCTTGGAGTATGTCAAGACATTCTGAAGTATTAATCATTCATGAGGATTTAATCTGTAAGTTGACAGTATATTTTGCATATCTAATACTTGTTGTTTTTTATACAATGTTGCCAGCATACTAAATATTTTTGTTCCCAAGAGGTAAATGTATCTCTAGGAATCATATATGGAATGTTCTTAGTAATACTGAAAGGTATTAATATTGTAAACCAAAGCTTTAAATCCATATTCATATTAATAAATTTCCTAAAATTATCAAAAAGATGATTGATTAAATTTAGTTTAGTGGGTTTAGTTATATTATATTGTAAATTAAACCTCAATGAATACCATAATATGTTATCCTTGTCTATGTCTAAAGTATTTTTAACAAGTTGTTTTCATTTATTATTATAATTGAGTGTAACAACTTCCAGTTAGATATATAACTGGTGTTTATATCCAATCTATCACAGTTTTAATTTAAGTGGCCCTTATAGAAGATTCAACATCTGGGAAGTTTATTCCTCCCTGATATCATTGTCTGGTATGGTGTGTGTGTGCAATTCTGTTTCTTTTAGGATGACACATAAATCTTAACAATATTGATGTTATTTCCTTAAGGCAGCTTCTTTCAAGTATTAATATAGTAGCTTGCACTACATAAAAATTTTAGGAAGCAATACCATTTTTATCAGTTGTAATCTATCTTCAAAATGTATAAATAAGTTATTCCACTTGCATACCAAAGTATTTATTGTGTCAATAATCCTTCTATAATTAATATTCAGTATTTTCTTTATATTCCAACTCAATGCAATCCCCAGATAGTTCAAATTTGTAACTTGTTCACCTATGATGTCATACTTATCAGCTTGTATTTCTTTTGATTTTGTTCAATAACATGTGTTTTGATTTCTGTTTATTAAATTGAAGTCCTGAGATCTTATGAAAGTTCTCTATTAACAAAAATACCTCATCTAATATTACTTTTGAGTTGGATAATGTAAGAAACATGTCATCATCAAAGAGCATGATCTTGGAATTATATTTGTCATATATATATATATATATATATATATATATGCCTTTTATCCTTGGATTGCTTCATATTAATATAGCTAGTATTTATATGGCTAATGCACATAAAATAGGTGACACAGGGCAACTTTATGTAGTACCTCTAGTAAAATGAATTGCCTTTGAAGTAAAGGGCCCTATTTTAACATAAGCTACATTATTTTCATAAAACTTTCTTATGAATGTAATAAAAGAGAGAGGGAAACCAAATACATGTAGAGTTTTAATTAAATAATCCCAGTTTAAAGACTCAAATACTTTTTCTATATCCAATCCAATTATCAAGGCTTCTGAATTTTCGTTATTTAAATAATCAAATGTAAGAGTGTTCAATCTCGCCGTTTGTTCTTACACACGGGTTCGGAGCCGATCCTCGGCTCTGAGTCGGCCAAATTGCAAAGCTCTGAATCTCAGAGAAGCTCGAGACCAGCCCATATCCCACAATCCTCCCTGCCATTACTCAGATCTAGTTTGCTGCTGCAACAGATCGGATCGAGGAGAGCTGGGACCAGATAGAAAATTGAGTTGTTGTTACTATTTTCAGATACGATACTGATTTTTTTTTCTGATATTTCCTTATAGTTAGTAGTTTATTGTAGAAGTGCTGTGTGTGTGTGATATATATATATATATATATATATATATATATATATATATATATACCCATTTTTCTTCTTCAGGCACCCTTTGTGGCCTAACCCTTTTTCTTGGGTGTGGTTTTTTGTGAGTGTTTTCTGTATATAACCTTTTTCATATACATATATTGTTATAGGATTAGTAATTTTTTTCTATTATCATAGTTATTGTTATTATTACTGTACTATGTCAGAAAAAGCTAAATCTGGCTTTAAAAGATGTCAGTGTGGGCAGAAAATGTCCATTACTGACAATCATGCTTCCTGTGTCTACTGTCTTGGCCCTCTCCATCTCCAAGAGGATTGCTCTATTTGCCATTCCTTTAGCGGGAGGGTCATGACAGATAGACGCAGGAAGCTTATAGACAGAGGATTGCTGAAGCCTGCCTTTCAAGAGGCTTTGGACAAGTCGGATCAGCCTTCTAAATCCTTGAAGGGGTCGAAGATGTCGGAGCCCCATGTCATCAGCTCCGAGTTTATCTTCTCGGGTTTGTTCACTGGTTCCACAGATCTTGGGACCGTGCGTCAAACATTTATCTTTTCCTGAGCCCCAGATCTTGGAACCGGTGTCAGAACTGCCACCACCGTCCATTCTTCGGTTGGTGCCATCTTTGGCTCCTTCGACCCGTTCTTCCAGACCCTTGTCTGACACAGATGTGGATCGTGTCGTGCAGAAACTCATGGAAAAAACGGCCCTTTCCAAGTTAATTGCAGTTTCCTCCCAGTTGGTGTTGAAACTAGAAGGCCTCCCCATATCTCCAATGGGTCCTCCTTCGAGACCCATCCAGATCTCGGAGCCGGGAGAAGATGACCTGATGATAGTGGAGCCCTCGGTGCCGAAACCGTCCATTGCACGATCGACACCTTTGACTTCGACTCCTTCGAACCGTTAGAGTCGCGAGCCGATGGTCTTTGCTCGGTTCCGGGACCGAGAGTCGTACCGACCTGTCGGTGCCGATTCTCCCTCTCAGGGCCTCGGCACAGACTGGTTTGGCTCCGTCCTCGGGGTCGGAGCCCACGGCACCTGATTCTGGGATGCTTCCGTGTTCTTGAACCGGGAGCCCTCGGCCAGGGTTCGGGGCCTTTGACCTTTTGAGGAAGGTATTGTGTGCACAGACAATCACAGCATCAGGGGAAGCTTCTCCTTCCACAAAAGGGCCACTTTCTGTTTCTGCTCCACGATCCATCCCAAGCGTGAGCCCAATTGCCTCAGCCACCCCAGAGGGTTCCCCTGTTCCTTGGAGGCCTTACCAGAAGCCCCCTCTGATGAGGTCCCAAGGAAATGGTTGTGGAAGAGGAGGCACATAGATTCCCCACAGGAATCTCTAACGTCTGACACCGACTTGGATGAGGCAGAGGGGTCCCCCAAATCACCCTCGGAGGATGTGTCATTTGCAGACATCCTGGAGATCTTGAAACAGAGGGGTGATTGGCAGTCCCTAGCCCCCTCTGAGGACGAGTCGGTGCTGCTGAAGACTTTTGGGGCTCAACCTTCTACCTCCTGGGTGACCCCGCCCTTCGATGAATTAATGGATTTGATTGCTCGAAGGGAGAGGGAGACACCTGACACAGTGGAACCAGTCCCTAGGAAACCAAACAAGTTCATCACTGCCCCCCAAGATAAATCTTATCTCACCAAGGGAGTCCCTGTCGACGCTATGGTGGTGGCGGCAGCCATGAAAAAGGAGATGTCTGAGTCTTCCTCATCTGTTCATCCTCCTAATAAGGATTCTAGGACTATGGACAGATATGGGAAGTGCATTTTTAGTTCAGCGACTTTTTCCATGCGTTCGCTAAACTACCTGACCCATTTCACACGTTTGCAGAGGGATCTCATCAAGGAGCTGACAGATACCCCCCAGGGTAACACAGATGCTGCTGTTTCAGAAAAGGTAACAGCACAAATTAACACCCTCACCTCCATAGTAAACTCATCCATGAGGCTCATCTCGTATGCAGCCGAGGGATCGAGTAGAGCTGCAGCTTCAGCGATTGCTCTTCGAAGACATTCATGGATGCGGCTGTGCTCCTTTGCGGAAGCCTTCAAGTCTTCCTTTGCCAATGCCCCTTTTGATGGTGCCACACTTTTCAGGCCCAAGGTTAAGGAGACTCTCACTCGGTGCGAGCAAGAGGGAAAGACCCTGTCTGCTGTCGGGTCCGTTTTCGCTCCTACTAGACCGTACCCAAAGGGCAACGGGGCGGAAAAAATGTGGTTCCGTAAGAATCAGGGATCTTTCCAGACCACACAGAGTGATACTCCGTCTAGAGGCAGAGGAGGGGGTAGAAATGGAAGACGCCGCCTCGGCGGCAGAGGGGGTCTGCATAACCAAGGCGACAGGGATTCTGTCCCTGGGAAGCCTTTCCAGCACTCCTGAAGGGAGGCCCGGCTGTCTTGCTCTGGAGGCAGTCGGGGGTCGCTTAGCTTTATACCCACTGGCCTGGCTAAACATTATTTCAGATTCTTGGGTAAAAAGCATTATAACCAGAGGATACAAAATCCCCTTCATTTCAACACCACCTCTACAAAGAAAATTTCCAGACATGCCACCCCGTCTGCGAAAGCTAGCAGCTGTAGAAATTTCAAAGCTGCTCGAAAACAGAGTCATCCAACCAGTCCCGGACCAAAGAGAATTGAACTTACTCAAGGTTCTTTTTAGTTCCAAAAAAGACAGGGACTGGAGACCGATCTTAGATCTCAGCCATCTCAACAACTTCGTGAAGAAGGAAAAGTTCCTGATGGTCACGCTTCAATCAATCCTTCCATTCTTACAGAAGGACGATTGGATGTGCTCTATAGATCTCAAAGACGCGTACTACCACATCAAAATGGCCAGACCATCCAGAGATCACCTGCGCTTCTGGCTGGGGGCCAGTCACTTTCAGTTTCGAGCTCTGCCCTTTGGACTCACCTCAGCCCCCAGGGTATTCACCAAATGTATGGCAGTAGTTGCGGCTCACTTGAGACGACAAGGATTCTGGGTGTTTCCCTATCTGGACTACTGGCTCCTCACCGCCACCACCAAGCGTCGCCTATTGCGAGCCAGAGACTATACAATCGGCCTTTGTTCCCACTTAGGGATATCCATAAACTTCGAAAAGTCTTGCTTATCGCCCTCACAGTGTATTTCCTTCATCGGAGCAGATCTAAATACACGATCGACACTACTGAAACTCCCCCCAGTAAGAGCTTCAACCCTCAAACAGCAGGTCCTTCTTCTTCTAGTCAGCAAGAAAGCCCCAGCCAAACTGGTGTTAAAAGTGTTGGGACTGATGGCAGCCGCACTAATTGCAGTCCCTATGGGAAGGTTACACATGAGGATTCTTCAATGGCTGCTCTTTGCTCAGTGGTCGTTCCAACACCTACCCCTAGCGCACGAGATCAGGATAACAGAATCTTGCAGACGGGACCTCTCATGGTGGGTGCGTGATCAGAACCTCACTGTGGGTCGTCCGTTCGTTCTACCCAGTCCAACAGCCACAATAACCACGGACGCTTCCCTGATAGGGTGGGGGGGCCTTTTTCAGGGAAGAACAGTCCAAGGAGAATGGTCCAGCATGGAGTACACTCTACATATAAATGTTCTGGAGTTGAGGGCGGTATTTCTGGCGTTGCAACACTTCCAAGCTCTCTTACCTCTAGGAACAGTAGCAGTTCAGACAGACAATATGTCTGTAGTCTGGTACATAAACAAACAAGGAGGAACCAGGTCTTACCCATTATGCAGAGAGGCCATGAGAGTTTGGCAACGGGTCACTTTCTGATAGCAACGCACATCCCGGGGTCATCCAACGTCATTGAGGACAGGTTGAGCAGAGCCATCCTGTTACCTCACGAGTGGTCCATCAATTCACAGACGGCGGAAATGATCTTCCGCAAATGGGGCCAGCCTTGCTGCGATCTGTTTGCTTCTCCATTGAATGCAAAATGCAGAAGCTACTTTGCCCTTCTACCCCCTCTGGGGGATGTCCCCAGGGACGCACTGATACACAATTGGCCCCCGGATCTCCTATATGCATTCCCACCGACTCCATTGATTCCCAGATTTCTACAGAAAGCCAGGAACCTGGAAAGGACTATAATACTCATAGCCCCATTCTGGCCTCGTCAAATATGGTTTCCCTTTCTTCGAGCTCATCAAATAGAGGAACCATGGATTCTGGACAAAGTGCCAGATCTGCTGACACATTCGTCGGGAGTTCCTCACCTGTCTCTACAGTCCCTCAAACTAGCAGCTTGGCTGCTCCGCTTCTCTGCCTAGCCAGGTCTCATCTACTCCTTCCGGCAGTTCAACACATCCTAGTTGCTTCTCATAAAGCTTCTACTACTAAGCTCTATACGAGTAAGTGGAAACGCTTTGTATATTGGGCATCTAGTCAAAACTTAGATCCCTTGGTAGCGCCTCTACATAAAATTTTAGAATTCTTATCCATCCTTTTTCACGAAGGAGCTTCTACTTCCACTCTAACAGTACAGTTGGCGGCCATATCAAACTTCCATATTGGTGAGGGAGGTTTTCCCATTATGTCTCACAGACTTTGTAAAGCCTTTATGAAAGGAACCTTCCATCTTAGACCACCTGTCAGAAAACCTTTCTTTCCATGGCGCCTGAATTTGCTGCTGTCGCAACTCATGTTGCCACCTTTTGAACCTGCTTTGCCATGCCTCCTAAAGTTTTTATCATGGAAGACGCTGTTTCTCGTCGCCGTGAACTCAGCTCGTAGAGTCTCAGAGCTGCAGGCATTATCGGTCAGACCACATTACCTGATATTCCATCCAGACAGGGTCTCTTTGCGTACAAATCCATCTTTCCTTCCAAAAGTATGTTCAGTTACGAATATTAACCAGTCTATAGAACTCCCTACCTTTTTCAAAAACCATACTAACAAACTGGAGTATATGTTGCACAAGTTGGATGTTCACAGGCAGCTAAGATTTTATTTAGACAGGACCAAAGCTTTCAGGAAAACGGACCAGCTCTTCGTCGCTTTTGCAGACAATAAAAAGGGCATGGCAATTACTAAACGTACACTATCTAAATGGCTTGCTGACTGTATAACATTTGTATACTCTAATTCAAACCAATCCTTACCAAACAAACCTAAGGCCCATTCTACCAGATCCGTTTCCACTTCTTTAGCTCATGTGGCTCCCTTGCCTTTGGACACTATTTGCGCAGCAGCCACGTGGTCTAAACCACATACTTTCATCACTCATTATAGAGTGGACAAGGTCTCCAAGGATAGGACATCATTTGGTTCCACTGTGCTTAGGAACGTTCTTCCTTGAGTCACTCGGGGTCACGGAGCTAGGGACACTACCCGTGTGTAAGAACAAACGGCGAGATTGAACACTCTTACATAAAGAAGTTATGTCCTTACCATAACGTTCCATGTAGAGTGTTCATCTCGCCTTTGTTCTTACATTCCCTCCCTTTCCCCCCCCCATGTATTTGGAAGAACTGGTAGGATTAGAGTCTGATCGACGTGTCTTGACCCTTTGCGGGGTATATGCTCCCGTGTGTCATGGGATATATGCTTAGACCATTAGTTATTGCTATGGTGAGAGAGTGTCTCTGAATGGCTGAAGAGAATGTATGCTTCTAACACCGCAGGTGTTGGATCCTTTGGTCTGGTTTGTTTGCAAACTAGATCTGAGTAATGGCAGGGAGTATTGTGGGATATGGGCTGGTCTCGAGCTTCTCTGAGATTTAGAGCTTTGCAATTCAGCCGACTCGGAGCCGAGGATCGGCTCCGAACCTGTGTGTAAGAACAAAGGCGAGATGAACACTCTACATGGAACGTTATGGTAAGGACATAACTTCTTTTTAATGTCAGTGTCCTTTTTATATTATGAATATGTCTATTATGTATAAACCCAGTTTGGTCACTGTTAATTATTTCAGATATTTGAACTTTTATTCTACTTACCATAATGGACATGAATATTTTATAATCATTATTCAGTAATGAAATTGGTCTATACAAGCTGCAATAAATAGGATCTTTATTCTCTTTTAAAATGGGGGTAATAAAAGGATATCTCCATGAAGGGGGGGATTATTTCATGTGTTTGAATTTCAAGTAGTGTTTTATGTAACAATGTAGCTATGTTTGTGGCAAGGAGTTTATATATTTCTATAATTAAACCATCTATTTACGGGGACTTACCAGTTTTACTTTCTTTAATTTTCTCAGTAATTTTCTTGTGTGTTATAGGTTTTTGTAACTCATTTTTTTAGATTTTTTGGCAGTTTTTTTATATTAGGGAGAATAGTTTCTAAATTTAACTGGTCTGTTATAGTGATCTTGCTTTTATAATGTCTTGTATAGTGATGTTTAAATGCATCTATCTCCTATTTCCGAAACTTTCTTATATTTACCTTCATGTAAAATGTTAGTAATAGCAGTAACTTTAGATTGCATTTTGATTTTAACAGATAGATTGTGTGAGTGTTTTGGAGAAGTAGCATACATATTTATTTAGCTATACACACACACACACACACATATATATATATATATATATATATATATATATATATATATATATATATATATATATATATATATATATATACCGCATACTGATAAATAGGGTGATCATGTGTGAGGGGGAGGGGGATAGGGAGAGACAGATATGCATGCATAGCTGTCTGTATGCACAGACATATTTTCACATGTCAGTTGCTTAGGCAGAAGAGGCATCAGACATGGGCTTAAGTTAACTAAGTGTAGAAGCATGCCCATTGTGACTATCAGTACTTACAGAGTGACTCCAGGCCAGACCTACCTGTACACCAGTCCAAGATTTTGTGTGCTGCAGCCAACTGTCTACTGCACCTGATGGAATAGTCCAGTCCTTCCTTGATATTTTGTCCAAGGCATTCCCTGGCTCTGTGCTGAATATAATATATGTCTCACGCTCCAGGGATCTAAACCTTGTCATCACAATAAACAAAACATGCTGGAGGGATAGGTTCCTGACCCAGAGACTCCCCAGACTCTGGAATAGATTGCCCATACATGTCAAGCAGAATGCCTCTTTGGACCTCTTCAAGAGGAACCTTGATGATTGGATTGGAGAAAGGAAATTCACCCCAGGGATCACGTCAGTCGCCCTGCTAGACAGGGGTCCAGGAAAGTAAATAATGAGGGAAGAAATAGCCAGGGAATTGTTATGGCTAAGCTTGTATAGGCCCTAGGGCTGATAGCCTAGTACCAACCTATGAACCATAACTATCAACTATACAGATTGTAATAGAATGTACAGAGTTTTGGATGTATGTATGTTCCGTTTTATATAGCATTGTGATTTTCTGGTACATTACTGGCAAATCAGTATAGATTGATGTTAGGAAATAATGACAGACATTTGAGTTACTGATTACATACACATCAGGAAACCCATGGTAATGCATGACCTGTTATTCTCTGATCTTTCTACATTTGTCTGGCCAAAAGTTAATCCTTCTCCTTAGATTTGGGCCTTTGTCCCACTACTGTTCATGGCTTTGTCCAGATTTCCTGCTGTAAGTGGTTGTAGGTATGATGTGACTGATGTAACACCACACACAGGGTGACAGTCTTCACACCTCTTACTCTACATGTTTTTGCAGGATGTCCGGCATTCCACCCCATATGTCTGCTCTGGTCCTCATACAGTTGTGCTTTTCCGCTACTATACTACTAAATGGAACACACTGAATTGTTGTACAGAATGGCACAGTTAAGTGATGGCCTTTACATCTGCTGTTACTCTGACCTGTTGCAACCTGCTTTTATAAAAGCCACTTTGTAGGTTACTCAGAGTATGTATAATATTTGTTGGTTTGTCCCTCTGTCCTTCCATTGTCTCTGGCTTTGTCCAGCTTTCTTGCAGTAACAGACTGTGGCATATTGACAGTCTGTAGGACAACTACCATAGGAGTGCCTTACATGCAAAAGTTGTAGGTTCAACCAGCTTCGAACCATGAACACCATCAACCATGATAATGTTCTTAGCCCACTGAGCCACAACAGCCACCAAAAAGTGAGGTTTAATTCCTTACAGTGAACAGCAGCCAGACATGCACTTTGACACCTGCATATTGTAGAAAATAGAACATGTAGGGCATACCTCTCAATCACTTAGAGCAAAAAATCTGGACAAAACCTAAAATGATGGTGGGACAAATAGGGACAGATTTTAAATATTGCTCTTAAAAATTAGAAAGTTGATAGAATAATAGGTTTTGCATTAGCATGCATTTTCTGAAGGATGTGGAGTCTTAAACTCAAATGTTTGTCATTATTTAATGACTTCAATCCTCAGCTATTTGCCAAAAAAGTACAGATTTTAGGAGGAACACACCAAAAATATGACACAAAAATCTGGACATTCTATGAAAATCTGTACAATTGACAGGTATGATATAGTCAGGTTGTTTGCGACAGTCCTGGGATTATGTGGTCTGCTGATATATCCTTACAAACATACTGTTACTGCAGTTGTGTGAGAACACTGACGCGTTGGGCTTAGGGAATTCTAGCATTGAGAGTCATGTGTCTGTCCTATGATCCCACTGCATGGCATTTCCCTTGCATACTGCAGTGGGTTTTGCTGTCTTGTGGCCTAATGCATATTATGGGGCAGTCAGTATTGAACAGAGTACCTGTTGTCCCACATAGCTGTTAGTTCTCGGTGTTTTTCTGGTAATATACTACTAAATGGAACACAGTGAATTGTTGTACAGAATGACACAGTTAGGTGATGGCCTTTACATCTGCTGCTATTCCCTTGCATACATGCAGCAGGTCCATAGATATGCTACCATAGTCTAGTACCCCATACATATGTTGCAAAGAAAAGTGACTTACCTTGTGAATGCAGTAGTTATGATATTTGTGATCTTGCCACATCTGTTTACATAAGATCATATTGTGTAGCATGGCACAAACTGGGAACATCTGTGCACATGTAGCTGGAGAGTACTCCAACAGATATATCAAGGCAGTAGAACCATGACTTGAGCAGCCAACACATGCTCTATGATGTTCCTAGTTTGTGCATGTTTCTTATTATGGCGTACTTTGGTAGGTGTGTGTGTATTTCCGATGGGTGTCATCATCCATGGTTCCAGTGCATAGCCAGCATCTCCCAGTAGATAGCCATATAGGATGTCCCCCCTGGGAAGCATCTAGTACAGCTGTGATGTGTGCCAGATATGGGAGTCATTATAACTGCCAGGGTTGCCAGCACACACATTCATGATAATGCCCTGGGCGTTGCACATGACCTGGCAGTTGATTGAGTGATACCCCTTGCAGTTGACATAGACTCTACCCTCCTCACCGGGCGGTGCTTTGATGTGTATATGAGTGCAGTCTATGGCACCCAGTACCTCAGGGTAGTGTGCTACATGGTAGAAGAGATGCATATTGCTGGCCAGCGCCTCAGGGGTGTTGGGTAAACACATGTGCTCACTTGCATGTGTTTGCATGGCAGCCAGGAACTGGTGGAGTACTCTGGATGCTGATGCCTGTGAGACCCCCATCGTGTCCCCAGCTGGTCTTTGAAAAGTACCTGCAGCTAGTATCCTAAGGGCTACACAGACCTTTGTTTCCACAGGGGTGGGTTCCCCTCTGGTGGCTCTGGGCCTGAGTTGAGGGCGGCAGAGCTCGGTGAGTTCTTGTAGTATATCCCTGTTCACTCTGTAGTGCTCAATGATTTCCAGGTCATGTCACTCCTGGAAGGTTACCCTGGGCCTAACCACTCTTCTCCTTTTCAGTCTAGGCGTATTGTCAGCAGCAGCATCAGCACTGACCTCAGCATCTAGCACATACAGATGTAGCAGAGCAGCAGCAGCCCCTAGCAGTCTGTCAGTTAAATTTCCCAAGTGTGTAATCCAATAGTGCAGAGTATGGGGGAGAAATCAGATTGTAGGGTGTATGCATAATTAATAGTGCTCTGCTGCAGATGCAGCCTGTGTGTTTCGCTAACTATGATGCATTCCACCTGCCAGTACATCATTGAGAAGTTTGAATGACCCAGTTTAAGTGGGACAGGGGTTATCAGTAATTTATACATGATTGGCGTTCACTGGCAATTTCCTTTTTGTTTGTTTTATTTTATTTTTTTTTTAAGTGCCTTCCCTGCTAAGCACTGCGACGTGCAAACCTGTGCCGCTGGTACAAACAATGCTCAGCAGTCAGTAGACACACCCCCATGGATGAATACAGTTAGCACAGTGTCACGCAGTGCAAATGCGCTTCAACCAGCTAAAACATGCGCCCTAAAGCGAAACAAAGCTTAGCAGTATTGGACAATTCCCCCTGCTCAGCTGAGTGGCTCAGCAGGTAAACAGGTGCCGCTCAGCTCCAGTGTGCTTAAGCATATAGTGACACAGCCCCTTTTGATGTTAGCTACATCTCCTGTGGACATGGGTTTTATCTGCGGGCACAGTAACCTGTTTTTGCAATTCAGTAAACCCAGCTCATTTGCATATAGATCCATGCACTCAACCTGGATACTGCACTATTCCAGGGCCTGCCTCCTTAGCAACCACAGAAATCTACCATTGTACATACTCCACGCAAGCATTTATAATGCATTATTGTCACATATTTATTATTTTTCATTATTGAACTTTTAAATATTTTGTAATGCATAGCAGCCTGTTTTTGCACTGCTGGATGCCGCGCAAAATATGGGTATTAAAAAAATAAATATCTTTAATTATTTCCCATTACATTTTGAACACAAGGAGCATAGTTTTGCACATATCTGTGTCTACTATGCTATGTCTGACCTTCTAACTGGGCTTTTGCAGCCCCTGTTCACTTTTTAATTTCTTGTACACATTTTCAGTGTACACTTCTGACACCAACACAACATCAGCACGACTACCTGTCTGCTTGCTGGGTCACTCTACACCCTCATTTGCATGCAATTCACCTGCTTATGAAGTGTTTTGCATGCCACAGACACTTCTGCATTGGCATGCTCATGCATGTCACTCAGCTCTGTTTACTGGATTGCATGGCTGCTTACTTCCTTGTTAGCTCAGTGCCACTATGCCTACATGGAAAATCAATCCGTGTCGGCTTTATTAAATTCCCCCTGTAGTATACCAACATAGTGGATTGTCAGGATTTCCTATGGAGACTGTAATAAACAAGTTACCAGTAAAGGGAAATATGCCATATCAAAAGAAACTTGAAAGAGTATTTATTTTGTGGGGGAGGAGGAGACAAAAGGGCATATTTTTTTGAAATGTAAAAGAGTGATGTAACTCTGGAAGCAGTTATGAAAATAATTTTGTATGAGAATTTTGAGAATATTAATATCATAAACAGTAAATATATGAACACGATTATGTATGGCTATTATAAGAACAAGAAGAAAGAACATCTGTGAAGGGAAGATAAGAATTTATTTTATGCAATATGGGTTATTTGGAATAAAAGACTAAATTAAATTTTGTTTAATTGGAAATGGATTTTGTCAGATATGTTGCAAAAAACAGATTATTATTGTGGAAGATGTGGACTCGATTATGGAAGAATAACAAGGGTGTTATAAGAAAAATGGTAAATAATAAATAATAGAATTGTGTATATATGTCGCTGTAAATATGTACATCTTGTAAACTTGTAAATAATATTTGTTTTTTTATGATGTGTTAAATAAAAAATACATGTTTTGATAGGTGCCATGGCATCTTTCCTCATTCTGAGCTACCACCAACTCAGGCAGATGAGGGCTTGGTTTAACATCACATCCTATGGATGACAGAGCCCGGAATACAGAACCTCCATTATACTTCAATGCACTGTCAGCAATCTATGTCCCTGGTGTGGGAATTGAGCCCAGAGCTTTCTACACTAAAAGTGAATGTATTACCTGTTGCACAACTGACACTGCTGAATGACTATAAATGATGTTTTGGAAAGTCCAAGATTCAATATTTTAGTCACAGCATAAGTGCTAGTGGATTCAGTCCAGATGCAAACAAGGTCAGAGCAATAGCACACCATAGAAGTCTGACTTATGTAACTGGGCTGTATTTGAAATGCTGCCTCCTTCTAAATGCCAAAAAAACTAAGCTCCTACTCTTTACACCTACTAGTAAGTCTTCTCCTATAGATTTCTCAGTCAGCTCCAAAAACGGCACCTGTATATCTCCTGACTCTACCACTAAACTGTTAGGAATTACAATTGACAATAACCTTTTTTTGACAGCCATATAAACATTATCAAAACTGTAAACAGAAAATTGGGCTCCTTATATAGAATCAAACCCCTCTTAAATCCAACAGCCAGAACCACAATTGCTCACTCTCATTTAATCTCAACTGTTCTGTACGCCTCACCCATATATACTAACCTAAAAAAATAATCTCATCAAACTAGCTAATTCCCACAATAACATCACCAGATTTGTCACTGGCAATTCCTTCAGAACTCACCACTGCCTGAACCTACAATAGCTAGGCTGGCTAGAACTACAAAACCAGCTGATGAAAAGCCGAAAGACACAACAACCATTGCCCACAAGATATTTTACCATCCTAACAACACTCCTATACTCTCTAACCTCATAATCCGCTACAAAAATCTAAATTCACTTCGCTCTTCTAGCAAACTTCTAGCTAGCATAAGCAAGTCCAACAACTTGGCAGGTGATTCTGTTCTCTAACACTGCAGGAAAAAACTGGAACCTTCGACCAAGTGAACTAACTCTACTCCCTTCCTTTCCTCTCTTTAAACAAAACCTCAAAACACATTGGTTATGCCCACGCAGCAACCCTGACTAATCTTTTTTTCTACATTTATTCTCCTTTTTCCACTTTCTTACTAAACTTTCTGTATGCCCCCTGGAAGCAGTAAATTCAACTAGTTATCTTAAAACAATGTACTGAATATATTCAATCCTTATGTACTGTAATTACCTTGTATCATATTGTATAATAACATGTCTTATTATGTACTGTAAATTACCTCATGTACCATACTGTCTTATGTCTTAGTCAGCATGTCACTTTTAGTATTATATTTCTTACTTTTTATTATTACTTCTGTCTTTTTAAATCCTTTCATTTTCATTGTGATTATAATTGTTTTTAGATTCATTGTGCTGCTACTGGAGCTTTTCTCCCCGGTGCTCTACTGACTCCAGTTAGACTAGCCCAGTTAGCAAATGTAAAATAAATAAATAAATAAATAAATAATAAATTTGGCCGCATACACGATAAACATCTTGGGCAGATTTTTCTTGCAAGTGTCTACAGTGCTACATCCAGTGACTGATTTACTAAAACAAGATGTTCCCTGGCCATGGGAGAGTATCAAAGGACAATTCTTCAACAAAGTTAAACAAATGCTAATGCCTGTTACGATGTTTCCAAACTGACAGCTCAGAGTACTAATGCCATTAGCTATTGTCTAGGTGCTACGTTATTCTAAATGGATGAACATGTTGCAGGACCACTTGCCTACTGCTCAGAATGCTAACTATTGCTTAACAAAAATATTTGCAGATTACAAAAGAGTACCTTGAAAGAGCATTGGCAAGTGATGGTCTAACAATTGGTTACAGGACAAGCACCTGATATGCAAACATTACACTATCAGAGCACAGCTGTTCAAACATAATGGTTTGCTTCTACACCAAGACAGAATAACTATGGCATTCTGAAGGGCTAAAGCAGATATACAAAGGACAAGGCCTAATCATGTTTTGTGAAATAACCCAGATGGATGGTGAATCAGTGTCATTTTGGACATTGTACAGCTTCTGTCAAAGTGCCAATTTTGAATAATTCACAAACCATCCCACAGGAAAGAACGATTATTACTGTCTCCTTTACCACAGGTTCCTTGGCAGAAAGAAAAATACTGACGTATGTTTGTTCAATGTCAGGAGTTGCCCAGTACTAATACAGTAGTACTTTCAAGATATACTGCTATTGCATGTAGCAAATATTACAAACCAACATGTAATTGTAAGATATGACATACCTTGACCCCATGTACAAAATGGGAAAAAGTGGGTTGATGCCAGCTTACCTAATATGACTTCCATTTGAACTGCTTATAGACAGTAGTGCACAGTTCATATCAATGTAGGTATAACAATTTGATGAGGACTATAGCTTCATACATACCATGTCTAGTTCTCACTATTCCCTGTTCAATGCAGCTGCCAAGACAGAGGTACAAACAGCTAAAAAGATTCCTAGACAACCTAAAGCTAACAGTGCTGTTTTGTCTTACCATGGTACTCTACATATCACTACAGGACTATGCTCTGCACAGCTTGCATTTGAAAGACACATTAGAACTAATATACCAATGCTTGAATTGAAACTTGAGTCAAAGACCATTCAATATGAATCTGTATTAATGAATGATCAGAGAGCAAAGTACTCTTATAAGCATTCTTGTGATAGATGATGTTCCATTCAAAGTGCCCTTAAACCAAGACAAAGGTGCACCTTAAACTTGAGAGAGAGAACATGGGAGACAGCTGGTGTGGTGCAGAACACCCATGAAACAAGGTTCTATATAGTGTAAACTGAAAATAGTGTTATCACAAGTTATAAACGGAGAAATACATATGGTTATTCCTGAGGGGTCTGTATGTGAAAGTTTTGTATCTTGAGAGCCATACCCAAGCATGACAAGGTTCCTCAGCTTCCAAGCAGGTATCACACACTCCATCCAGACTTCACTACTTCAGCAGTTGTGCTCAAGGAAGCCTGTATGAGCACAATTAAAACCAAACAAAATCCACTTGTTCTTTAAACTGACAACCTCTTAAGAAATAATTAAACAGTTAAGTTGTATAGTACTTTGTATATCATACCTCTCAACCTCTTTGAGCAAGAAGTATGGACAAAGGCCCAAAAATAGGAACATCTTTTAAATATTGCTCTTACAAACATAGAAAGTTGGTAGATTAGCAAGTTTTGTATTAGCATGAATTTTCTGAATGTTATGAGAAGGATATGGGAAATTGATGCTCCACACCTATCGTCGCCCCCTCATTGGTCAGGTCTGACCATAAGCTAATCATCCTTGACATCAACATCCCACGCCCACCCGCCAGTAAGGAAACCTTTGTAAAAAAGTTATCCAAAGCCAGCTTCATGCTACTCAACCCAGGCAGTTACCACGACTCATATATCTGGCACAACTCCTAACTGTATGGCATGTTCATTTGGGGTCATATCTCACAGGGTCTTTTATTCGGGGATGCATGTTTTGCACTGGAACCATGGATTATGATGCTCATCACAAATACACACACACCAAAGGAAGAATGCCACATTGAGGCACATGCTCAAACAAGAAATATCATAGTGTGTGTGTCTGGGCTACTGAAGTCATGGTTCCAGTGCATAGCTGAATCTGTAGTAGCCCTGCAGTACAATCCCAGTACATGAACAGAATCTTCACTGTCTGTGCCATGCTTCACAACATCATCCTGAAAAAGCAGCTTCAGCAGAATCAGCAAGAGGAAGGGCCATACATTCCACCACCACTGGCAATGTAACCACAGCCACATGCAGGTAAAAAGTGAGAGGGGGAAACCAGCAGCTGCTGTGGGTGTCGGCAGATGTAGACATGCTCAATATTCCCTTACATTGGCTAAAAGACAACATATAGCACACTCACTCACCATCTAAAGGGAGAAAACCTTCATCGTACTCACATTCATATAGTATGATGCCAGGCAACATTCATAACCTTTACCTACCCATGTAATCGCTGTGCCCTCTTAGCAGCAGACAGAGACAGCCTTAAACTTTAACTGTTTTAACTGCCAGATTTACAAGTGTTGAACCTGTAATATTAAAATAAAAATGTTAATACAAATGAATGCCATATCCTTGCCTACTGTTACTCGGTAATATAAGTAAGTGAAAGGTGGTTGATTGTTATGGAAATTACTTCAACAGTGACTTATGTGAATACATGTGTCTGCTATCGACTAGTAGGCCGCAGACATCAAACATTCACAAAGTCATACCGCTCATAACTACGGATTGACAAAGAATGTCCTCAGTTTGGCCTCCTACTTTTGTAATGCCAAATCCTGAAACAGAGAAGTTAGAAATTAATGACACACATTTCGGTTTCAGACTTCATATCCCTCAGGACAATCTTAAAAAATAGTGATGCAAAAACTGTTATTCTATCAACTGTCTATGTCTGTAAGACCAAAATATTTAAAAAGTCTCCCTGTTGTTCAGCCTTTTGTCACACTTTTATGTATGGTTTGCACCATCTTTGTTGTTGTAAGAGTTTGGGAAGCATGTACACATTACAAAAACCTGTGAGAAAGCAGTAAAGTTAGCAAAGCAGCATCACAGACACAGATATAATAAGCACTAAGTCAGTTATGCACCCTGAGCAGCAGACAAAAGACTTCCTGAATCCAAAAGATAGAAAAACAACGATATGGCACAGTTATCATCATTTGCACAAGGTTTTGGAGGGGGGGGGGTCCTAGGTTGACACAAACGATAGTGAGTACATGTAAATAAGTAAGAGAAACAGGCAGACATTTGGATTAAGAATAAAATGTTTACTCAGACACAATGAGCTTTAAGCCTCATAACTGACACATTTAACTGTTATATGTGTGTGTGTGTGTGTGTCTGTATGGGCCCTCCAGGTGAAATTGGTGTGTGAGCGTCTGCAAGTACACTGCCAAACACTGTGCTAGCTGTACATCCTGGTATGTCAGACAAGTGTGAGCCATGCGTGATAGAGTTGATAGCTCATTGTCACCATCCCTGACCCTGAAAATTGGCTCTCCCAGGAGATGCACTGGCACCTGTGGTCAGATGCACTGCTGCTACCTGAAGGTGACTGATATCTGCTGGATGAACTCTCCTCACGAATATGCCCAGGACCATGACCTGCCACATCTGGGTGTGGACACCTCAACCACTGACAGTAGTGGAAGTAGTGCCACTACAGGAGCGTGATCGGGTGCAGCCAAGTTGGCTAACATGAGATGATGTGGCTGACCTACGCCCACATAAATGCCGTCCCCCTCGCATCAAATGTTCTGTCAGAGACACTACCCATTCCAACAAGTCATTCATCCAATCCACTGAATCAGCAACATAGTGGAGGCAGTCATGCATGTCAACCTATTACACATCGACAACCCTAAGCATTTCCTTGGAGGACCTATTGGAACATGCCTGTACCTCCATGATGGCCCTAAACAGGTGTTGAGTGGCATGTAAAGACACACCTGGATCAGGTGAAGGAGGGATAGCAGGCCTTCCCCGAGCAACCCAAACCCTCCTGCATGGCATCTCACCTACACGTTGGCTATGGCCAGAGTCAACGGGCACTGAAGCCACAGTAACCACACTACCCTGATCAAGTGTCTCTCCCTCCACCTGTCCAAAATCTGAGGGCTCATTGGAATAGCTTTGCATAGGCCTACTGTCTGTGTCCAATGGAAATACAGGGGATGGCTGAATGTCATCCTCAGTGTCAGATACAACCTTTCCACTCCTGACTGTGCCTCAGTTTGGCCACTATTATCCTCAGAGTTTGACAATAATCACTTGTTAGGATCAACTGTAATAATAAGCAACAAACACAGGAAAGAAATTACACTACTGCAGTGCAATATATGCTAACAAACACTGGTGCCATTATCACACACAGTATAGCACTACACATACAATCCTGCACCTGCCTCACACATACAGATAAAGTAATATTTCTGTGAAATGCTCATCACTACTGAAAGAAAAACATGTTTGGTTTAACAGGTGCAGATGAATCAACACTTGCTAAGGAGGATGGTCCTGAAAGAAGTTTAACAATTATAAAGACACCATCATCAGAATAACAATAACACATGGGAAACAAATTTTTTCTCTTTATATGTCCATTACCGATACATCTAACTGAAAGCCCATGTGTAATGAACTAGAATGTGTTGTTAACTGTATCAGTCTTTAACTAGATCCCCTCCCAGTGCTAGGCAAACCCAGGCACACAAGATGTGTAATGCAGTCATCACTATGATAGAAAAATGGCAGTATAGCAATCAGGCACAATGTGATAATAAAGTATTCAAACGCATGTCTTACTAAGGAACCAGCATACAGAACATAGTCTCGTGTTCTCATGTCCCAGGAAAAGCCTTAGTAATTTTCATGGGAAAGCCAAATGTCATCACATGGCATCATCATTATCAAAGATGGCATTTCTGTGTGAAAAAGGATCAGAAATCACTGTAATAGAAATCCCCACCCATACATGTACACATCAGATGCCATAACATAAACTGGTTTCACTGCCTGCAAAGCATGCTTTTTCTGTTGAGATGTGTTAGGGAGGCAGGTAGTCCTCAAGGCTGGAGTTTGGATATCGTGTCCTTTACTTAATCTGTGTTCAAAGATGTTAACTCCTGAATGTAAAAAATGTCCGCTGTGTATTGTGCTTATCTAATGTTCATTAGAAAAAAAAAATGTCTACAAACTGTGTTGAGAAATGTATATCAGTGTTATTTAAGGAATAAGTTTTTCATACATGCTATTTTTTGATTTCAGGTGATGAAGATCACACTACGGAACCAAGTGCATCTAGCAGCTGCACAGGCTTGAGGAGGTAGAGAGGTATGCTGATTATTTTACATATGTTATGAACTGAAATGCATCTTCCCTGTTTTCAGGCCTACATTTTTCACAATGGCATGTTTTTTCATCATAATGCAGGAATACCCATCATGCATCAAAAAGGTAAGTGTAATCATCACACCATAGCTTGCTTATGACTGTGAATATAATCTAACAATATTGATTTTTATGCATCTTTGAGCTATTTTTTCCAGCACATTTTTTTTAATGTATTCCACAACCTAAATGGCAGTTGCTTTCATGTAGCTGTCACACATTTTTAAGGTAGCTGTTTTTCATACACGTGTAAATGCTTTGATGAGTGCTTATGATGTATGGTTTGATACACTTGTATGTTTGGCTGTGTTTTCTGATGATTGTTCTGTTGTGCATAACCTATTTATTCATTGACTGAATGGGTGTTTTCTGTGTCAAGTGTTTGAACTACTGTTTGCAGGTTGTGTAGCTTGGGTGTTTAAAAACAAACACACTGTTTATATAGAAGGTTGACTGACAGTTGAGCAGACACCCATTTGATTCTGGCAATTCAGTATCAGCAAGCGTATTCACAAAGTTTTGTTTTGTCAGGCTACTGATTAATGATTTTTTTTGTAGCTAATGCATGCAGTCATATATATATATATATGTATATATATATATATATATATATATACATATATATATATATATATATATATATATATATATATATATATATATATATGGGTCTACTTTCTATCACCGAACGTCCGATTCACCGACACACAAGTTACCGACCCCAAACAACCGAAAACACACCACACCAACAACTCAAAAAACCGAACACCACAACATCGACACAAAAAACGTCAACTACACATTGCACACAACAACATATCCACTAACCTTAACCTAAACCCTAACCCTAACGTCCGACACTACCGCACACTTACCCAACCCGCACCCTAACCCTAACTCACTTAACACACCCCTAAACCTCAACACCGTCACTATCGCACACTTACCCTACCTGCACCCTAACCCTAACTCACTTAACCCACCCCTAAACCTCAACACCGTCACTATCGCACACTTACCCTACCTGCACCCTAACCCTAACTCACTTAACCCACCTCAACACCGTCACTATCGCACACTTACCCTACCTGCACCCTAACCCTAACTCACTTAACCCACCCTAAAACATTCAACCCGTCACTATCGCACACTCACTCCACCCGCATTCTAACCGTGACACACTTAACCCTTCCCTACACTGCTCTACGTCACTTCCACACTCACTGGAACCCTTAGTCCGACACTACCGCACACTCACCTTTCCCACACCCTAACCTAAAATCCCTCACTATCGTACACTTACCTGTCCGCTCCCCAATCCTAAATCTGTCACTTTCACACACTTACCATATCGCGCTCACACGCTGCCGTTGTCGGTCTCTCAGCTGTCGGGATATCGCGTTTTCGGTAACCTACCTGTTCGGTCGTTCCATCTCGGTCTTCCGGGTGTCGGTGACGTGGCGCTTCGGTCATTCGAAGTAGACCCATATATATATATATATATAGATATATATAGATATATATATATATATATATATATATATATATATATATATATATACAATACTGTCAACAGATATATTACATTCTCATATGTCAATATTCGTGTTGATTAAACATATCACATACTTTTTCGTCACACATTATATCGATATGTGTTCAGCCAAATATTATGCTGCCTGTCTCAGAAATGTGTCATGTGACTTGTCTCTTACACACAGTATTGTCAGATAACTTTCTCCAAATTTTAACAATGACACATCATGGCTGCTTATATAAATCATTGAATGCAGACAGTACAAGATGTGCATTTGGGCATTCATACATATTTATAAAGCTAATGACCAGTGTGTGTGTGTGTGTATGTGTGTGTGTGTGTGTGTGTGTGTGTGTGTGTGTGTGTGTGTGTGTGTGTGTGTGTGTGTGTATAAAACCATATAGAATTGTTCAGAAAAGAATACTGTTGTCCTTTTTAGGAGTATGACATATAGGGCCTTAGGTAACTCTGTCTATAATGGACATGTCTTAGTCCCTGTATAAATTGTCATCATAATCATATTGTTATGCTATGATATTCATGGAATTGTTATGCATGATGGACATTTCTTTGCTGTTGTGTTTTGGAAGTAAACTTTAAAGAGTATGTTACCCAAGGATGTATGCCAATCCAAAGATGACAACGTGCACCTGCGTGGCCTCTGCTAGATTCTTCTAAGGATGATGGTGATGATGATGATGAAGATGCTGAGGTACCTGGACCTATCCCTGCCCAAGACAGCCTGTCTGCCCCAGAGGAAATATTAAAACTACCAGGATAGAGATGATTTTCAGGAAAAGATCTGGGTAGTCATGACCAGTGTGCACCAAGCATAGATGAGGGACATGACGGGGACTGTCTTTGAGGATATAGCATGGGCTTGTGGGATTTGTTCATGGTGATAGCTCGTGAGATCAGTCAGGAGTATGAGCCCCATCAGACTGGTCCCTCTGGTTAGTAACTACTGTCTGTGTTCTCCAATTGTGTTCTTCTGCCAATGTGGTGGTTACCATGTCATTGATTGGACTATATATGCACTCTTGTGCATGCATACTATGTACCTGTCACGCTTATGTGTTATCATCATGTGGCATTTACTTTACTTTCATTGTGAGCATGACACAAATTGATACATTACACTTTCCACACACATTGAACTGTCCATCCATTGTGGCAATTAACCTTCAGGTAGTGCTGCAAGAAGCAGCAGGTAAACATGTGTGTTACTGGGGTGACTGACAGACAACATATCTTAGACATACACCATCACTAACAGTGTAACATACCTTGGATTTCCTTTTTGCTATTTCAGGTATCTGCCACATACAGACATGTCATTTCAAGTTTTTGGATAACAGTTGTCATGAGGTCGCACTGTCATGATATGGTGTTGTGTGTCATGGTTTGACAATACTGATGCCATGTGGGATCATATAAAGGTCTATCCTATCTATGTGCAGTCCTCCTTTTTAAACAGCAAGGTAACTTTAATCTGCACACAATATTACAGATGACACATTCTTTCACAGTACATTAAGCCATGTTTTTGTGCATAGCATTTCCATACCCATCATGTAGTGACATCGTTGTACCCCTTCCACAAATTGTTGTACACATTAAATGACTGTATGTGTATGTGCACATAGTTGGATACATAGTGGTGCAGAAATGTACCTTTGACATGTCAGCATTTAGTGATTTACTGATGAATGTGATGTAATGATGCTCCTTTGCTCCATAAAGAGGAGGATGGTTGAAATACACCTGCATTTCTTTAGTTGACATTTGCATGACAGAATATGTGTATGTGCTCTTAACTTTTAGCTTGCTTACCTATGTATGTTGATGTAACATGATTGCACATTACTGGTATATCTGTTTTATACATGTCCAATTCTGTGGACATCATCCATCCATTTGGCCATTTGACATACATTTTCCATTTATTTAAATGTATACCTGTGTGACTTCTACAGCACCCTGTGTGCTTTAACATGGAATTGCATTGTGCCAACTTACAGTGTCATGCTTTACCCAGATGTGGGCGCTGATTGTCCACCTCCGTCTCACCTTCATATTTTTGCATGTGTGTTTCCCTTTGTTAAAACTATGGTCCATTACCATTTATTAATTTAAAACACTGAACATGTGCCACATGTATGCCCTTTGTTCAATGCAGGACAAGTGCACACAAGTTGCTGACTAATGCTTGCACAAGCTGCTATATTCATTAAGCTGTACTGTTACAGTTTTAAAAATATTATTATGTCATTGGTGTATGTTATGTCTGTGACCTTGATTTCATATACATTCCATTTAGGTTACTGACAGACCTATGTACACATCTACACATGTGTTGCCTTTGGCATGGCATATGTGTGCAACATACACATATTCTACTGCATGTTTGTTTTGGTCATGTACACCTACTTGTGTATATAGCAGCATTTATTGCTTTTTACAGTACTTTTGTTTGGCACTTTGCATGGTTGTTTGCCTTTCACATGCATGTTCGTAGGTTTGGTTCTGTTAACTGGAGTTATTTACGAATGTTAGACCTGTATTTGCTCATCTGTGATGGTGCTTGGCTTACACGGGCAGTGTTGATGCACTAATTGGATATGTGTATATTTATCCAATATGTACTATGATCCTACTTTTTTTACCATGGAACACACACATCTCTTATTCTTCATACATATCCATAGCACAACATGTGAATTTGAACATTCATACAGGTATGACTGTCACACAGTTTGCAACATGTTGTAATGTGACAGTACATATAAAGATATGTTTTTCTGTATTTCACCATGGCTGGTATTTAGTCAACTTTCCAATACCTGTGTTGTGCAGTGTGCTGTCTGTGTAATGTACCTGTCCTTACTTAATGTTTTTTTCCAACCTTTGTCTGTCTTGTGTTGTGCTATTTTGTTCTATAGGCATACCTGCTCTGATTACCTTAACCTCCTCGTTCTCTATGTTTAGCTTTCCTTCTATTCTTAAAAAAATAAATAAAATAAAAAATGGGGCCTGCTCCCCCTAGAAAAAAATTGCCTGTGCCACTCAGACATTCCTTAAGATATTCCAATTCCAACATCCCTCTTGTGCATCTGTCTTCACTCATACCTGACATCCTACAAGCAAAGGAGGTATAAAACTATTGGTAGGTGATATTAGTAAGGTATTTAATACAACAGGACATGATGCATTGTGGGATGTTATGGTGAAGTATAGAAAGGGTACGCATTAAGAGAATATGTATGTTAGCATATCAAAATAATAAAGTGAGAGTGTTAGTGAATGTGTGGCTGAATAAAGAAATATTGTTTGCACTGGTAAAGTTTGCACTGGCAATGAATGCAATACTGAGAGAAGTAGTTTATAAAATGAAAGATGTGATGCAAAAGCAGTTGGTGATTCATAGGTTCATACTAGGCCATGTGACCTAGGGCATTTATAAGCATTTATAATGGGAGGGTGGCCTAATGGTTAAGGTGTTTGCCTTACAAACACAAGGTGCAGGGTTTGAGTCTCACAAAGGATAATTGGCTAGGCTTAAAATGGCTCGCAAGAGCAGTTAGCTTAGTACTAACCTATGAACCTATGAACCTAAGCCTAGCCATTGTGTGTTTGGCTGTCGCCACCCATTTTAAATGAATTTTGCTATGCCCTTTTTCGAGGTTAGTATACTGTGCCTCTGTCTAACAGTGACACAGAAGTGATACCCGGGGTAAACCTACAATCTCCCATCCACTCATCAAGATTCCTCATGAAGAGAGTCAATGAGGGACTCTGCCTAACCTGGACTGGGATTTTATTCCAGAGTGAAGGGAGCCTCTAGGTTATGAATCTGTCCCTCCAGCATGTCCTATTTATTTCCGTGCTGAGGTTCAAGTCTCTTGAGCGAGTAGCTTGATGGGATTTGGATTTTCTGAGTTGCAGCATGTCCATTAATTCCGGGTTAGACATGACTTTATACGTCAGGCACAGATCGCCTCTGAGCAGGCGGTATGCCACTGAGTAGAGCTGGATTTTCTTTAACCGGGCAGCATATGGCATCTGTTTGAGCCCTTTGATCCTCTTGGTGAGGTACTTTTGGGGTCTTTCCAGTTGCTGCAGGTGTCTGGTAAGGTACATCCCAAAAGGGGCATTGTACTCAATTATGGGCCTGATGAGGGATGAGTAAAGAGGCATGATGACCTCCCCTGATCTAGATGTGAATCCCTTCATGATTAGGTGGGCTATATAAAATTTTTTTCTAACCACTTTGGCCACGTGGTTGTCAAATGAGAGATTGCTATCAACTTGGGTCCCCAGGTCCCAAATTACTTCTTCCGTAATTAATGGATTACCACCTGTGTGGTAATTTGTGGGCACTTTGTTTTTGCCAAAGGGGATGACTATACACTTTTTGGCGTTTAGCTTGAGGCCATGGCTCTGGCACCAGTTGTCTGTTTCTATGAGGCCCTTTTGTAGGATGCTTGTGTCGGCTGGAGAGTCGATTATGGCACCCAGTTTGCAGTCATCTGCGAACTTTGTCAGCCACAGTCCTTCCATGTTAGCCTGTACCTCAGAGAAATATATACCGAACAAGAGAGGTCCCAGGACTGAGCCTTGTGGGACGCCACTTGTAACTGGTTTGGAGTCTGACATGGCTCCAGCAATTCTAACCATGTGGGTTCTGTCCTTGAACCAGTTTGCAACCCATCTAGTGACATAGGGGTTTATATTTAAGCTGGTGAGCTTATCTATAATGCCCGAGTGGGGTATTGTATCGAAGGCTTTTGCAAGGTCCAGGTAGGATGTGTGGACCACCTTCCCCTCGTCAATGGCCTTGGTGACTGTTTCAAAGAAATCAACCAGGTTTAAGAGGCAGGATCTGCCCTTAACAAAGCCGAACTGGGTAGGATCCAGTGTCTGTAGGTCCCCGATGTCTTTATTTATGAGGTCCATGATGATCCTTTCCATAGCTTTGCAGACCAAGCTAGTCAGGCTTATAGGGCGATAGTTTCCAGGATCTGTTGAGGCACCACCTTTGTGGAGTGGGGCCACTGTTGCTGTACGCCACTCTTTGGGTACATATCCTATAGTAAGGCTGAGATTGAACAGTAATTTTATGTTTGGGTTTAGTTCTTCTTGGAGTTCATGTAGGACGCAGCCCAGGACACCGTCTGGTCCCATTGATGCTGTGTTTTTTGATTTGGAGAGGGTGGCTCTTACCTGAGCATCTGAGATGTCAGGGGGGCAGCACTCTGCTGGGATAGATATTTGCCCTTTTGGTGGGGAAGGGGGGGAGAAGTTTGCGCTGAACCTGTCAGCTAGGATGTTGGCAATGTCTGTGGGTTCGGTGTATTTTTTGTCATTTTGGACTAATTCTGAGCATATCTGGGAATTCCCACCCAGGTTCCTATTTTTGACAAGCACAGTTGATATAGTGGAAGTTGCTAGGAGCAGAATATGGATCTGGGAATTTTGGTTTGTTTGAATGGATGTTTAAAGTAAATGGGAATGACTTGAGTAAAGATAAAATAAGGGTTTGGATGATGTGATGAAAACTGTGTCTGTTTATTGTTCAGTGAATGAAGTGCCTTGTTAGGAATAAAATTTTGGAAAAAGATGTAGTTATGATGCAATGGGAGGATATAATAAAAGAAGTGAAAGAACTATGTCTTCAGTGGAAGACATATAGATCAGCATTCAGAAAAAAATGCTTAGCTGGTGAATTCTGTATTAATGGGAAATAGCATCTATGTTAAATGTTTCTATGATCCCAGAAATGTATGAAAAGGAATTTTTGCAATTGGTACTTTCTTTTATAAGGGGTTCATGATTAAACCCAATGAAAACAGATGTGTTGTATATGACTGAAGATGAAAGGGGATTGGTGTTGCTAAATCACCTCGTTTATTCTGCTTCCAAACTCCTTCTGAAATTGAAGCCATGCACTAACGCACCTGATAACATCCCCTCTTACTTCTAAGCATAGCTGCAGAAGCAATTGCCTATCCCATAAGCATTTTAATCAGCCGCTCCATCCAAGAATGTACAGTACCCCAAATCTGGAAACAAGCCTTTATCATACCTCTGCATAAAGGTGGCAACAATTGCAATGTTAACAACTTCCGACCCATTGCTATCCTGTCCCCCATTTCTAAACTTCTAGAAAAGTGTGTCCAACTTCAACTCTTACCTCATCTCTTAGATAATAACCTTCTAACTCCCACACAACATGGCTTTAGACCAAATCATAGCACCATGACAGCCCTCCTCTCCTTTCTTGAAACTGTAAATAAAGCTCGTGACTCTGGCCAAATTGTCTCTACCCTACTACTTGACCTCTCTAAGGCCTTTACTATCTCACATAGCCTGCTCTTAACTAAACTCTCTAAACTTAACCTATCTCCCTCCTCTTTGAACTGGTTCTCCATCTACTTATCCAATAGATACCAAGCAGTAAAATGGAAAAAGGCAACCTCTTCTTTTCTTAGTACCCCCACCGGAGTTCCCCAAGGCTCCATACTAGGTCCTCTTCTTTTCAATATATTTATAAATGATTTCCGTAAATCTATTCCATTCTCTAATATTATCCAATACGCAGATGATTCTACCATTATCTGCTCTGCCACATCTACCCTATACTCCTAAAGCTTACACAAGAAGCTTTTTCAATCACTGAGCAATGGATGAAAATTAACCACCTAGCACTCAATGCTTCCAAAACGAAATTAATGGTATTTACCCCCTCTAAAGTTACTCCTTTCGATATAAATACATTCCTGATTACTAGTCAAAATAACTCAATTCTGGAACTGGTGTCAGAAGCCAAGTTACTGGGGGTCCTGATTGACAACCAACTTAATTTTAACTCCCACCTACAATTAAATATCAAAAAAACCCATCAAAAACTAGGTATGCTCTACCAACAAAATCAGTACCTTACAATCACCTCTAAAATCACCCTCTCTTCTTCCTTTCTTATTCCCTCCCTTCTCTATGGAGCACCACTCTTAACTAACCTTCAGTCCTCTCTAAAAAAACAACTTTCCTCTTGCTACAACAAAATCGCCAAGTTCGCTAACAGCCATAGATCCACCACCCACCACTGTTCCTCTCTCCAAAAACTTAACTGGCTGGAACTATCCAATCATCTCAGCTATACTCAGCTAACTCTTGCCCACAAGCTCATTTTCAACCCCTCTCTCTGTCCCTCCCTGTCTGCTGCCTTTAAGATGCACCTACCTGATAGAGTTCTAAGGTCCAACAATCAAAACCTATTAGAAGTGCATAAACCAACTCGTCCCCCAGGCAAAAACCTATTATCCTACAACCTAGCACGGCTTTGGAACTCACTACTTCCATCCATTCGCACCACCTCTAACCATTGTATGTTTAAAAAATCTCTTCACGTACATCTAGTGTCCCAATGGGAATGCTCTTGCTCCCACCCATCATAACTAAAAATGGCATTTTTTATCTTCCTTTATCTCTCATGCTCTCCAGCAACCTTTCCTTATTATATCCCATAACTCACATTATTTTTCCCTGGTATCTGCAAAGAATATATTTGACTGCACCTTCTAAAACACATGCTTCTTACAAAATAACTTCTATGTATCCTATGCAATATTACTTTTCACAGACTATAACACCTCCAGGTTTCAGCACTAATCATTATTGTTCTAAATGTTTCCAGAACTTTGAAACTAAATGCTTGTATCTTTTACATTGTATAATTATTGTATCTGTATATTAGTACTGTATGTTTTATATTGTATAATTATCAGTAGTAATCTATTGTATGTACCTAGCTGTATGTTTGTTTGTCTCTGAGTTTTCTCCCAGGACTCCATTGAAAACGGGTTCTTTTTGGCCCAATGGACTATCCTGGTTAACCAACTGCAATAAATAAAATAAATAAATAAATAATAAAATGGGTAATGGAAGAGAACACAGAACTTAATATTGAGAATGTATAAATATGAGTAAAAAACTCCTGAAAGATGAGAATGAGAGAAAAAAGAACATAATGTATAAATGAAGAAATTAAAAATTATCAAGAAAAAATGCTAACATGGAAAATAAAAAAATGATATAATGAGAAAGATAGAAGGATGTAGTATAATAACATGATGGAAGAATGTTATTTAAATCCAAAGGAAAAGTTAGCAGCAGAAGTGATTAAAGTCATTAAAGTTAGAAAACATTGTATACTAACATAGTGGAGAGTCAGAGTTTCCTATGGAACAAGTTGCCAGTAAAGGAGAATATGCCATATAGAAAGAAACTTGAAAGAGACTATTTTGTGGGGAGGAAGAGACAACAGAGCATGTTGTTTGAAATGTAAAAGAGTGGTGAAACTCTGGGAAATGTTGTGAAGAAATGTTTTTGAGAATATTAATGACATTAACAATAAAGATAGGAACAAGATCACTTATGGATATTATAAGAACAAGAAGAAAGAACATATGAGAAGGGTAGATAATTTATGTAATATGGGTTATTTGGTATGAAAGACTGAATAAAATTTTGTTTTACTGAAAATGGATTTTGTCCGATATATTGCAAAAAAATAGATTGTGGTTGTGGAAGAAGGTGCGGGGTCACTTTTGTGAGAATAACAATGAGGATGTTATAAGAAAAATGATAAATAGTAAAAAAAAATAAGTGTGTATATATGTGACTGTAAATATGTACATTTTTATAAATATGTAAATGATGTATTTGTACTGTGTTAAATAAAAAAATATTCATATTAATGGGTGCCATGGAATCTTTTACATCCATCTAAGCTACCACCTATTCAGGCAGATGGAGTCTTGGTTTAGCATCTCATCCAAAGGATGACACATTCAGGAGTGCAACACCTCCATTATTCTAAGCTACCACCTATTCAGGCAGATGGCGTCTTGGTTTAGCATCTCATCCAAAGGATGACACAGTCAGGAGTGCAGCACCTCCATTATTCTAAGCTACCACCTATTCAGGCAGATGGAATCTTGGTTTAGCATCTCATCCAAAGGATGACACAGTCAGGAGTGCAGCACCTCCATTATTCTAAGCTACCACCTATTCAGGCAGATGGAGTCTTGGTTTAGCATCTCATCCAAAGGATGACACAGTCAGGAGTGCAGCACCTCCATTATTCTAAGCTACCACCTTTTCAGGTAGATGGAATCTTGGTTTAGCATCTCATCCAAAGGATGACACAGTCAGGAGTGCAGCACCTCCATTATTCTAAGCTACCACCTATTCAGGCAGATGGAGTCTTGGTTTAGCATCTCATCCAAAGGGTGACACAGTCAGGAGTGCAGCACCTCCATTATTCTAAGCTACCACCTATTCAGGCAGATGGAGTCTTGGTTTAGCATCTCATCCAAAGGATGACACAGTCAGGAGTGCAGCACCTCCATTATTCTAAGCTACCACCTATTCAGGCAGATGGAGTCTTGGTTTAGCATCTCATCCAAAGGATGACACAGTCAGGAGTGGAGCACCTCCATTATTCTGAGCTACCACCTATTCAGGCAGATGGAGTCTTGGTTTAGCATCTCATCCAAAGGATGACACAGTCAGGAGTGCAGCACCTCCATTATTCTAAGCTACCACCTATTCAGGCAGATGGAGTCTTGGTTTAGCATCTCATCCAAAGGATGACACAGTCAGGAGTGCAGCATCTCCATTATTCTAAGCTACCACCTATTCAGGCAGATGGAGTCTTGGTTTAGCATCTCATCCAAAGGATGACACATTCAGGAGTGCAACACCTCCATTATTCTAAGCTACCACCTATTCAGGCAGATGGAGTCTTGGTTTAGCATCTCATCCAAAGGATGACACAGTCAGGAGTGCAGCACCTCCATTATTCTAAGCTACCACCTTTTCAGGCAAATGGAGTCTTGGTTTAGCATCTCATCCAAAGGATAACACAGTCAGGAGTGCAGCACCTCCATTATTCTAAGCTACCACCTTTTCAGGCAGATGGAATCTTGGTTTAGCATCTCATCCAAAGAATGACACAGTCAGGAGTGCAGCACCTCCATTATTCTAAGCTACCACCTTTTCAGGCAGATGGAATCTTGGTTTAGCATCTCATCCAAAGAATGACACAGTCAGGAGTGCAGCACCTCCATTATTCTAAGCTACCACCTATTCAGGCAGATAGAGTCTTGGTTTAGCATCTCATCCAAAGGATGACACAGTCAGGAGTGCAGCACCTCCATTATGCTTCACTGCAATGTCAGCAATCAATCTACCTGCTATGGGAATTGACCCCATAGCCTTGTACACTAAAAGTGAATGTGTTGCTGACTGAGTATAAATGATGTTTTGAAAAGTCTAAAATTCAATATTTCAGTCATAGCACAAGTGGTAGTGGATTCAGTCCAGATGCAAGCAAAGTCAGAGCAATAGCACAGCATAGACGTCTGACTTATGTAACTGAGCTATGTCTGGCCATATGCATGATAAACACCTTGGGCAAATTTATCTTGCAACTATCCAAGGTTCTACATCCAGTGACTGATTTACTAAAGTGATATGTTCCCTGGCCATGGGAAAGTATTCAAGCACAAGTCTTCACAGCAAAGTTAAACAACTGCTAATGCCTGCCATGATGTTACCCAACTGACAGTTCTGAGTACTAATGCCATGAGCTGTGGGCTAGCTGCTACATTCTTCCAAACAGATGAGCATGTTACAGGACCACTTGCTACTGCTCAAACTGCTAATTATTTCTTAACAGAAATATTCACATATTACAAAAGATTGCCTCGAGAGAGTCTTGGCAAGTGATAAGCTCTCCTGATACCTACTAGTATTCACATATTTTCCAACTGTAGAATGCCTGCAAGTAGCTGGTTCCATCAGTTATTTCCTAATATTTGGATAAAATGCCAATAAGACTGACATGTTTCAATGCCAGAGCAATCTATGTATCTGGAAACAGTTAATTGTGGCAGACATGTTATCTAGAAACTTAGTACCTGACCAGAGTGGAATACTGAAGAGGAAATTACTGCCTACTTACAGAACATTATGTCAACTTGACCACTACTGAGTCTTGAAATGCCAACACAAGATGTCACATATGATAATAATATGTAACCAGTCATCAGATATGTAAGGGACTGACAGTCTAACCATTGGATATAGGACAAGCATCAGATGTACAAGCATTACACTATCAGAGCACAGATGTCAAAACATGATGGTTTGCTACTGAACCAAGACAGAATAGTTGTACCTGCTTCACAGCATTCTGAAGTGCTAAAACAGATATACAAAGGAAAAGGCTTGTTTTGTAAAACAACCAAGATGTATGGTGGATCGGTATCATTTTGGACATTGTACAGCTTCTGTCAAAATGCCAAGTTTGGATCATTCACAAACTATCCCACGGGAAAGAACCATTACTACTGGCTCCTTTACTACAAGGTCCTTGGCAGAAAATAGCCACTGACTTATGTGAGTTCAATGTCAAAAATTCCGAAATACTGATGGACTAGTACTTTTAAGATACAGAGATACTGCATGTGGCAACCACGAGGAACCAACAAATAATTGCAAGGTATAAGACACTTCACCCCCCAAGTTAATTTCAGGCACTTTACCTCTGATTTACCCCCCCCCCCTTCCTTGATACTATATTCAACTACTATTCTGACTTATCTCTTTTCAGATAACTTCTGTTGCCCACACTGCAGCCCCAGGATTCAATAAAGCCTACACTAAGTGTACATGATATGTATTCAATAAAATTCTTATCTCATTTTTGTGTTTTCTAGTCACTCAGAAAGATTACGCTAAGTGTACATGTAGTCTACACTTTGTGGTAACCTTTATGAATCCCTGTTGATATCTAAAGCAGGAAAAATGTTAGTAGGAAAACTAAAATTAGGAGGGAGAAGGTGTGTGCTTTGTCTGTGTTGTCTGTTCCTCAGAACAGTGTACAGTTAGTGTACACTTAGTGTACACTTAGTGTAGGCTTTATTGAATCCAGCCCCAGAGATCTTGTTGTACTTTGATTTCTTGCAGTTATTTAAATGTAATTGAAATACCTAGCGGTAAATCCCCTATTCCTAATCCACCATAGATACACACAAGAGCTTACAGTGCTTTGTGTTTTTTCCATACACATCATAAAGAATTCTTGACCACTACACCCTCTTCCCTGATTGTTTCTGGAGTCAGCTGCTATCCGGAGCTCCACCCACTGATAACTGCATTGCAACTAATTCAATAAGCCTGCAAGTTATTTATAAGGCACTACCGTTAACAGCAATAGTACAGCTCAGTAAACTTGTTGTGTCCTCTGAGATTTACCACATAGTCAGCTGTTGTGATTCATGCACCTAATGTATTTCTCAGCAGGGACTACAAGGTTTAATACTGTTTTATCTACTGACATTCTTTGCTTACTATGAAAGTTCAATTATAGTTTAGTCACATATGCATACTATCTGAAGCATATAAAATATTTCATTGGTTTATTGCTTTCTGTTAAACCATTTTCCAGCTTTTCATTGTTCATTTATAAGGCTTGGTTGCAGCTTTTATGCAATATATGCTACTCAAAGCATTCAGACTTACTCTCTATGTTTAATGTTTTTCTGTTAAGCTATTTACTGGTATTAACAACCTTATTCAAAGAATTTGATACATTTTGCTCTATAACACAAGCCAATGATATCTAGTTTATGTACATACTTTACTGTAGTGAAAGTCATGTCTGCTGATGTAGTTACTATTGTCGATAAAGTGTACCTGTAGTACTGAAAAAGGTTCTACTATTGATATGCATTTTTTACATGCTGATATTAATCTTCTGTTGATAGAATGTATATCACTGTCAATTTTATACCTTCCTAACACCCTCCCTCCATTCCTTCTACTTTGATAGCTCCTCTCTTAACTCCAACCATTTTGTTATACACTGGGAGTGTTATACTCTATTACTGGCCTGATGAGGGAAGAGTACGGCGGCTTATAATAAGAAGCTATGTACTCACCATAACGTTCCATCTGAGTAGGTAAACTTAATTTGTCAGCAACCTATGGGAATCGAATGCGACCTCGGATCCGAGCCGGCAGTTTTCAACAGCTTTAGATCCGAGCTCCAAGCTCCTCCCCCTACCCATAATCCCCTGCCGACCCTGACTGACCTCAGATCAAGTTTGCCCAAAAGCAGATACTGCTTGAAGACTATTACTCTCACAGATAAAGTGGGTAACACCCATGGACCTGAGTATGAAAACATTCATAAGTGAGGGGGCAGGAGGATTTGTTGCTGACAAATGAAGTTTACCTACTCAGATGGAACGTTATGGTGAGTACATAACTTCTTAATCTGAAGTAGTTAACTTCATTTGTGCAGCAACCTATGGGACAGAGTCCCCAGCTACCTGAACCTTGGGCGGCCTTCATGGAAGGATGTTTCGGAGCACTGCAGAGCCAAAGGATGCTCTCCCTCTGGAGATAATGTCCAAATTATAGTGATTGATAAAGGTATGAGATGAGGCCTAAGTGGCTGCCGAGCAAATATCATCCAAAGAGACTCTAGCTCTAAAAGCTGCAGAGGTAGACATAGACAGAGTAGAGTGGGCATGGACTCCCTGAGGTGCGGGCCTGCCAGAACTTTCATATGCTAAAAGGATACACTGCAAAATCCATCTAGACAGCATGACTTTAGACACAGATTTACCCAAGTTAAATTTCGCAAAGGAGACGAACAACTGGTTGGATTGCCTATGACCAGATGTCCTGTGGATGTAGAAGCGAAGTTGTCTATGCACATCCAGTGAGAGTAATATGTATTCCCCTTTGTTTTGGTAATTAGGGAAGAAGACTGGTAGGTTGATGGACTGGTTAATATTCGATTCAGAGGCAATCTTGGGAAGAAAAGAGGGATTGGTCCTGAGGTAAACTCTATCCTTGTGAAAAGTCAAGTATGGGGGTTTTACGCAGAGGGCTTGTAGTTCAGAGACCCTTTGAGCCGAGGTGATAACGACAAGAAAGGCCGTTTTCCATGACAAGAATTTAAGATCTACTGAAGCTGCAGGCTCAAACAGGGGAGCTGTCAAGGCCTGAAGCACCAGCGTTAAATCCCAAGGAGGGACTACATCCTTCACTGGAGGTCTGAGCAGAAAGGTGCCCTTCAAAAAGGTCTTACACAATTTCGTGGTGATCAAAAGTCCCAGTTCATTTCCCACGTGATAATGAGAGATAGCTGCTAGTTGAACCTTGACTGTGGAGGAGCTAGCCCCCCTGATGAAACAGCCCTGATGGGAAGTCTAATACAGCGGGCAAAGGAGCTGTGAAAGGATCCAAGTTTCGACGTTCCGCCCAAATGGACAAATGTTTCCATTTGCTACTATAGATCTTTCTAGTAGAAGGTTTGTGCACTGCTACTAGAATAGTTTTAACGGGGGAAGAGATACCAGGAGTCCTAGCTATGAGTGGAACTGGAGCAGCCAGGCTGTGAGCTTGAGATTGTCCAGATTCGGGACTGGGAGATCTAGGGGGTGGGATATTAGATCCGGACAGGGATCCAGAATCCAAGGAGGATTCACCAGATGAGACCAAAGGTAAGGGAACCAGGTTTGACGAGGCCAGAATGGGGCAATGAGGATTATCCTGCTCCCCAACCGGCTGGCTTTCTGTAGAAACTTCAGCATCAGAGGAAGAGGAGGGTAAGCATAAAGTAGACCGGGAGGCCAAGCATGCACCAGAGCGTCTCTTGGAGGTTCCCCGGAGGGGGAAATGAGAGCGAAGTAGTCATAACATTTTGTGTTTGAGGGAGAGGCAAAGAGATCGCAACAGGGTTGACCCCATTCGGTGAAAATCCGATTCGTTATTTCGGGATTCAGAGACCACTCGTATGGTAACAGGATGGTGTGACTTAGTCTGTCTGCTAGGATGTTGGACCACCCTGGAATGTGCATTGCTATGAGAAAGCGGTTGGTGGAGAATGCCCATTCCCACACCCTCATGGCCTCTCGACAGAGTGGGTAAGACCTGGTTCCTCCCTGTTTGTTGATGTACCAGACAACAGACGTATTGTCTGTTTGAATCGCAATCGTTCCTACAGGAAGAAGGTCCTGAAGTGCTTGCAACGCTAACAGCACTGCCCTCATCTCTAGGACATTGATATGCAGTGAAGTCTCCGTGACTTGAACCAAGAGCCTTGGAGTGTCCTGCCCGAACAATGCCCCCCCCCCACTTGAGGCGGGAGGTTCCGTGGTCACCGTGGCTAGGGGAGAGGCCATAGAAAAGGGGCGTCCTTCCTGGAGGTCCGGAGATTGGTGCCACCATAAGAGGGCCCTCTTGCAAGCCCTGCTGAGGGCAATGGGATGGCTCAGAGGATATTGAAGAAAGGACCACTGGACCTGGAGGGTCCATTGTAAGACCCTCATGTTCAAACGCGCCATTGGCAATAGGTTGATTGCCACCGCCATTGAGCCTAGAGCCCTCAGGACCAATTCCGCCAGAGGAGCTGGAGATTGTAGATCGGCCTGCACATGTAGCCTCAGGGTTCGTAGCCAGTCTGTGGTCAAGAAAGCTAGGAGCGTGTTTGTGTCTAATCTGGCCCCTATGAAGTCTATGGTCTGAGTCGGGGTAAGAGACAACTTCTCTATGTTGATAGTGATCCCCAGCCGGGGAGCTAGACAAAGAAAGTAGTTTCTGGCTGCGCAGAGTAGATGCCTTGTCGGGGTGGTCAGGAGCCAGTCATCCAGGTATGGGAAGACCTGAATTCCCTGGAGCCTCAGGTGGGTCGCTATCACTGCTAACACTTTGGTGAACACCGTGGGGGCTGTGGTGAGACCAAAGGGGAGGACCCTAAATTGGAAATGACTGGCTCCTAGCCGGAAGCGGAGGCACCTTCTGGATCACCTGTCCATCAGAATGTGGTAGTACGCATCCTTGAGGTCTATAGAGCACATCCAGTCGTTCTCCCGCAAAAGGGGGAGAATGGATTGAAGGGTGACCGTGCAGAACTTCTCTTTGGTTACTGACAGGTTCAGGGGGGAGAGGTCGAGGATAGGTCTTAAGTCCCCCGTCTTTTTTGGCACCAAGAAGAACCTGGAGTAAAAGCCCGATCCGCACTGGTCTGGGGGGACGTGTTGGATGGCTCTTTATTCCAGCAACTGTTGGATTTCTGTTGCTGCGGCCTCCCTCTGATCGGGTGGGACATCGGGGAGGTATCTGGGGCTGCTTGGGTAAAGAGAAAAGGGAATCTGATATCCTCTGGATATGATGCAAAGCACCCAGCGGTCTGTCGTGATGGACTCCCAAGCTGCTAGGTGCTTCGAGAAATGCCCCCCGACTGCCTCCAGAGTACAACAGTCAGGCAACCCCTCAGGGGTGTTGCGTGGGTTGATCTGAGAAGGGTTCTCTGGATCCAAAGTTCTGCGGGCCCCCTCTGCCTCTAGGGTGGCGTCCACCATGCCCTCCTCTGCAGCGGAAGGGCTGGGAGTCCGGAGCAGGACGGGACTGTTGCGACTTCCGGAACCACATCTTCTTCTGTCCCTTTTGGTTCTTGGAGAAGGACCTCTGGGGAGCAGAGAAGCGGACTCCAATGGCAGACAACGTCTTCCCGTCCTTCTCGCTCTGGACCAAGGTATCGCGAACAGTTTTGCCAAAAAGGGCAGAACCATCGAAAGGGGCATTAGTGAAAGACGCCTTGAAGGGTTCCGCGAAATCACAGTGCTGGAGCCAGGCCTGACGCCTCATGACAAGGCCCGCTCCGCTGGCTCTAGCTGCTCCTTCCATGGCATGGGACAGTAGCCGCATAGAGGTGTTTGATATGGATCAGAGACTGGCCATCCGGGTGGAGTGCAATTGCTTGTCCTCCGTCGACATGGACTCAGGGGGTGACGCAGCGTACTCTTTGATAAGGTCTTTGCAGTCGAAGCACATGTGCCATGTAGTTCAGTGACCTCACAGAGAAGGTAGCTGAACTAAAGACCCGCTTCCCTAAATGGTCCATCGACTGAGACTCCTTGCTTGGGGGATGAACCAAGGGACTCTCCTGAGCTAGTTCCCTCTTGGTGGCCGCCACCACCAACATGGCATCTACACGGGGACCCTTACTCCAGTGGGACTTGTCAGAGGGTGGGCTGAGAATTTTGTCCGGGTGCTTGGGGACTGGCTCCACAGTGTCCTGCTCCTTCCATGCCCTGGTAGTAATCAAATCTACAAGGGGGTCGGCCGGAGGGTAGATGGGCCTGCTTCAAACGCCTCCAGGAAGATGGATTTGTCCGAGGTAGGATTTGAGGCAGACCACTCCCCCCTTATCCTGAGCATCTTCATGATGTCACCAAATGAGACATCTTCGGGGGGTGATCTTGGGGAGCCTTACCCTTCCTCCAAATCCGTGTCCTCAGTCAAGGACTTGGGGGAGTCCAGGTGCCTCCTTTTGCACCTTCGCTTGTGAGGAACCTCCTCGGGGGGGGCTGTCCAAGGAGGTCTCACCAGCCACGTCTTGTTCCAAAGGAATGACCTGGGACATCAGAGCAGGCCGTCCCTGGGGCTGGGTGATGGAAGTCGGGCCCAACAGAGAAGGAGTGAAGGGTGGAGCCGTGGCAAGGGCCGGGGGCCTGGAATCTCTCGACAGGGCCCTCTCCACCACGTTGAATGCCGAGGGAGAGCTGCTCTCTCTGGGATCCGAAAGCAGATCTTCACTCAGATCCGATGGACGGATCGGGGCCGGCGCCGAAGCGATCGGATCCGACGGACCAGTATGCTCCGACTTGGATGGAGCCGAAAGCATACCAATACCCCTGGATCTGAAGCTCAGCCCTCAACTCCAAGAGCTCGGATCTGAAGAAAATGGACCCGACAGACTCGAGGGAAGTGTCGGCGCCAAAGTACCCGAGAGTATCGGTGCTGAAACACCCCCGGCTCCAAGGCTGCCCAGCTCCGAAGACTCTGAGCCCGGGAAGTGGGACTGAGAAGAAGCTATCGGGGCAAAGAAGGGGGTCGAGCTCCCCGCCGGAGGGGGGGGGGCAGGAGCACTCCCATCTGCAGTTGGGCCTGGAGGAATCTTCTCATCATCCGGTCCAAATCTGCATCCGTGAGAATTTGGGTTGATCTCGATGAGGCCACCGAGGCGGGACGGGGGTGTCGCCTCGATGACCTTGAAGGAGATCGGGTCTCCTCCTCCTCAGGACCCGGTGAAAAGCAAGCGGACCGGATCCGAAAAGGAGGAGACCCAGAAGTCCTGGAGGGAGAAGACCGCATAGCCGGGGGGGCTGAAGCGGAGGCCTCAGCCCGCCGCTTGTGGTATTTCTCCCTCCTTTTCTCTTTCCTGGCCTCCCTCTCCTGCGGGCCTAAGGCGGGAGGTTGAGTCCCAGCCGGGGGGAGGGAAGCAGGAGTGGCAGCCGCCGCAGCCGCAGTGGGAACCACGGGAGGACCGGAGGTAGAAGCCAAATCCGAGGACAGAAGACCCGCCAGAATCAGCTTAGACCTCCGGTCCTTGAGTGCCCTGGGGTTGAACGCCACACAGATGGAACAACCAGAAGACAGGTGCTCAACTCCAAGGCACAACACACACCGAGTGTGGCCATCCGCCGGGGACAGCTTATGGCCACACTCGGTGCACTTAGAAAAAAATCGGCTTTGGGGCCTCAGACATTTTAACTAAAAGTGAAAACCACACATGTTAGGCCCCAAACACACACACACAACCCTAATGGAACCATGAAGGAAGGGGGAGGAAAATGACAAAAAATATAAAGATAAACTAAAGAGGGTTTTATACAAAAAGGGACCTGAAAAACACTCACAACCAATATCTGAAGAAAAGAGAAGAAAAGGTAAAATTTTTTCTCACAAAAAAGTCTCTAATGCCTGGAGCTCTAGATCATGCTGCTGTTGGTTAACCGTGGCAAACTAGATCTGAGGTCAGTCAGGGTTGGCAGGGGATTATGGTTAGAGGGAGGAGCTTGGAGCTCGGATCTAAAGCTGTTGAAAACTGCCGGCTCGGATCCGATTCCCATAGGTTGCTGCACAAATGAAGTTAACTACTTCAGATCCTCTTTTTCCCTGCAGGCAATGAGATGAGACTGTGTCCTATAACAGCGTAATGCTGTAGTGTGATGTAGTACTTTGGTAGGAGTCATATTCCCACACATGGCAAGAGTGTATTTTTGTGTGTGTGTTTCTTTCTCTGTGTAGGGAACAATGCTTTTAGCTGGAAGGATAGATTCCTGCCCCAGAGACTTACCATACTCTGGAACAAGTTACCCATCTATGTCAAGCAAAGTTCCTCATTATCACTCTTCAAGAAAAATCTTGAAAAGTGTATGGGAAATAGGAAATACACCCCGGGGATCACTTCTGTGGCCCTGCTTGACAGGGGCACAGGGAAATAACTTTCTTGGGTGGCGTAAGTCAGGAAAATTTTTGGCTAGGCTTACTTAGGCCCTTGGCCAATAGCCTAGTACCTACCTATGAACCTATAAAATGCCCTAATTACCACTGTGGATACATGGTAATCAAAGGTAAAGTTGCTGTCGACCTGTGTGCCAGATCTCCCATCACTGACTGTGTGCTTAGGGTATTGCTATTGATGTGGTAGTTTGCAGGAACATTACCCTTGCTAAAGAGGATGCTAATGCATTTTTTTTGATACCAGATATTAGTCTGCATAAGACCTTCTTGAAGGATGTTGACATTGCTATGGGTTTCAAAAATCACTTCCAGTTTGCAGTCTTCAGCAAACTTTGTCAGCCACAGTCCTTTAGTTTTAGCCTGTACTTCAGAGAAGTAGATTCCGAACATTAGGGGTCCCAGAATTGATTCCTGTGGAACACCACTGGTTACAGGTCTACTGTAGGAGGTGCAGTGCCATATTTTGGCTATGAGTTCTATCAGTGGGCCAGTTTGCAACCCACCTGACAATATATAGGTTGATACCCAGCTGAGTGAGTTTATCAATGATGCTCGAGCGGGGGATTGTGTCAAAGGCCTTGGCTAAATCTAGGTAGGGCGTATACACAGATTTGCCCTCTTCTAGGGCTTTGGTGACTGTCTTGAAGAAGTCAAACTGGGTGTGGTCGAGCTTTTGGAGATTTCCTGTATCTTTATTAATAAAGCCAATGACAATTCGATCCATGGCCTTGCAGATATGGCTGGTCAGGCTATTGGGTCTATAATTCCTGGGGTACGTGGATACAACCCATTTGTGCAAAGGGATGATGGCAGCTGCTTTCCATTCTACTTGGACAAAGCCAGTGCTTAGGCTGTGATTGAAAACTGTGCCCAGTGATGATGTTAATTCCTGTTTTAACCCATGTAGAACACAGCCCAGGATGATGTCTAGTCTCATAGATGGTGTGTTTTTGGTCTTGAAGAGGGCATATAAGACCTGGTCCTCAGAGATACTAGGTGAAGGACAGGTGTTAGGAATGCTTTGCGGTATATGTGGCAGGGACAGGGGAGTGAAGTTTTCACTGTGCCTGTCAGCCAGCAGGTTTGCATATCTCAAGGTTCTGTATATGTAGTACCATTAACTATGAGTTCAGGGCAAATGAGGGCCTTTTACTTTGATGTTATGGATGTAACTAAAGAATGCCTTGTGGTTATCCTTAGTTAGGGAAGCTAATTTGGATTCATAGTTAGCTTCGGAGGACTTCATTAGGAGTATTATTTGCTTGTTTAAGGTGAAGATGGAGTGTTTTCAGTTTTGAAGCCATTCTTTCCTACTCTTAGACTGTGATTTTTCTCATTTTAATGGCAGTTGTCCACCAGGCAGGTTTGTTTTTACTTGAAGATCTTGCTTTGATTCTATTAGGTACAGCAGATTCAATACAATTGTACAGGTGCTTGTATAAAACATTGGTGTATAACTCAGCATAGGAGTCTGTTCAATCAGTGGGAGTGGGGGTGGGGCTATGAAGCTATTTATGCAGTCATGTAAGAGGAAATTTGCCTTGGAGAAGTTTTTTAGTCTAGTTGATGCTAAGAGGGGGTCTTGTGTTATAGTTACTTCTGGAGAGACTGATTTGTGGTCAGATCTCACCAGAGAGTTGTGTAGCAGCCCCCCATGTTGGTGGCCACCAGATCCAGGATGTTTGAGCCCCTTAAGAATATGTCAACCAGCTGTTTCAGGGCATTGGAGTTAACAAAGTCCAGAAACCTTTGGGCTACTGAGTTAGAACACATACACTTTGCCCAGTCAATGGATGGGTAATTAAAGTCACCCAAACACAGGGTGTTTGGTTCTATTTTGATTGACTCAAGCAGATTCAAGTAGGCTGAGTTGATGTCCTGATTCATGCAGGGAGTCATACAGCTGGCAATGACCTGAAGAGTGGTCTTACCTACAGTCAATTGCACCTGAAGTAATTCAAGGGAATTGTGTTGTTTAACCAACCTAGCCGTGTATTTATCTTTAATGAATATTGATACACCACCTCCTTTAGTTCTCACTCCTTCAATTTGTGGTCTGAACATGTGGAAGGAAACGTAACATGGTATAGCTGGGGTGCTCTCTGCAGCCTTAAACCAGGTCTCAGTGACTGCACAAATGTCAGCATCTTCCAAGGTGAGGACTACTTTCAGTGAGTGCAGTTTCTGGTTTAGACTCCTAGCATTTAGCAGCCTAACCTTGAGGTTGTTTTTACAAGGTATTTTTAAGTCAGGAATTTTGTTCTTGTGATATTGCCTAAATAAAGCACCATGGGGGTGGCAAGAGCCTTAGCCAGTAACCGAAATTCCAGAGGTGACAGTTGAAGGCCATCTCTGGCAAGGCATCAAGGTCTGTCAACCACATCATCTCAAGCTGACAGATAATGGATCCCCTTTTGAATATCACCAGAAACTAAGCCAATTGTTGAAGTCAATGATTATTTTGTTTGTATTGAGGTATCATCTTAGGCAAAGGTAAAACCTTGCTTAAGGCTAGAGGTTGTTCTCAGTTTTTTCTATACTTCAATTATAATTATGCATTTTCCACATTTCTTGCCTTCTCATCTGATCCTTCACCTTATATTCTTTCATTTGTTTTTTTGGCACATTCAGTTGTTACCTGATTTTTATCTACCTCTGGTGGTTTGTTTTCCATTCCCGCTGGACACCATACGCTCCTGCTAAACTAAGCAGGGAAGTCTTCTAAGACTTATTCTCCTCATCTTTCTAAACTTTCACTATGTTTGGATCTTATGAGGTCAGCAGATATGTATGCAGTCCTGCCATTGTAGATCTGTACATGTAATCAATTTCAAGGAGGCCCATACCTCCTTCAGAATGGGTAATATATAGTCTTGGTATACACTGATTTTTATAAATCATTTGATACGCATGAAGCATCCTTCTGGTTATCCTGTCCAACTGATCCAACACCTTTTGGGGCCGGCAATCATTCCAAGCTGTAAATTAGGACAGGAAGAACAAATTGGTTTGTAGCCTTGACTTTGTACCTAGATATCAACGCTGTTTTCAGTATTAATTTTAGTTTTCTAAATTATTTCTTAGTAAATTTTATTTGCATTTCATGTGTTATTGTTGATCCTTCATCAAATCCCTAGTATTTAAACAGTCCCACTTCCTCATGTTTTCATATATCACATTCCTGTCCCAGGCAGTTGTTTTCTTGATGCTGCAGCTTTCCTGCTCTAAAGGTTGCTTTTGCACATTTATCAAGACCAAATGAAACACTTATATCAACCTGAAGCAGCTGCCTTCATACAAGAACATGGAGAGTGGAACCCCATACAAACCAGTAAAAGCTACTGCAAGTCCTACTTTTATCAACAGACTGTAAGCAGTCTAGGTCTATTATAATCTTCTCTTTTGGATACTCCTGCTGATTCTTCTGCTGTGCACACTGCAATTTTCCAAAGCTCTACATTTATTTTTATAGTTTATTTATCTTGTATATGATATTTATTTTATATTCTTATATTTTAATCTCCCATTTATTTTAACAAATATATACAGTTTCCCATAGATTTGCATTTATTTTATATTCTACCTTCCTGATGCTCTACTAAATCTGCTTTTGAGTTCACATACATAAACAGATGTCTTTAGGTACTGACCTGGGCTAGCTAGTTGATTGTTTTTCTCATCTCACAGCTTTCTCCAAGTCTCTCTACTCTATCTCCTATCATGGGGCACCTCTTTCTCTCTGTCTCCTTTCTCTTCTTCCTCTCACTAGCAACCTCCTACCATACTTCACTTTGCTTTCAACCCCACTTTCCTACTCTCCCTCATACTCTCAACACCCACTCTAGCTGTCACCCATATTTAGTCTCACCGTCAGTCTTCCCATCTCAACATCTAACCTCTTCAAAATTACCACTTTTTCTAGCTCATCTCAACACACTAGTTGGAAACCTATATACCCTTCTACTCTGAACCTATGCTTCTATATTCTCATGTTGTTTGACAGACTTCTCTTGGATGGGGGCACCCGCCCCAACCTAGGACCTCCCACCCCTTGCTTGTACAATACCTCAACACTAACCTCTTCCCTCACCTACCCCCTCCTAACAATACTCCCCCTCTTAAATCACTAAAAATATTCTCATTAAATATTCAAAGCATTGTAAATAAAATAACAGAACTGCACTCTTGGATTTCTAATACATTTCCCCACATCCTAACTCTATCGGAAACCTGACTTAAACCACACATCCTCAACTCAGAAATCTTACCTCCAGGCTACAATATCTTTTGCTCAGAAAGAACCAATAAGCAAGGGGGGTGGCTATCATCTACTCTGAACTACTAAACTTGTCCCCTCTCTCCATCTCTGTTCCGTCTTTCTCATCTGCAGAAATTCTTATTGTTGATTGTCACCTAAACTCACACAACAAATTTGCCATAGTCTCTATATACATTCCCCTTGGCAATAATATTCCAGTTCAAGAGAACTTTCTCTCCTGGCTCACTCAACATGTCTTCGAGGAAACCATCATATTTGGAGATGTTAACAGACTGGTCTAAACTGTCCCCCTCATCCCCTACCCATAGTCTCAACCTCCATAGATTTCACCAATACATTTCTAACCCTAGTAGAACTAACAGAAATTCCTGTTCTGGACCTATCCTTGATTGGATCCTTAGCTCAGCTCCCAATCATTACCATAACCCTGGCATACGTCCAACTCTTTAAGTGATCACTTCCCAATCTTTATTCATAGATTCATCCAACATTTTCTCAAAGACTAAACTTACAGAATATGCCAGAACCTCATCCACTTTGACCCAGACAGTTTTAACTCTAAACTATCTGGCATCAATTGGTCCTACCTATGCCACCTCCCTCTCAATGAGGCTGTAAAGTCTTCAGTAAGATTTTCCTTGACACTCTTGATTCTATCAAACCTTCTATGCAAATCAGAATTAAATCCAACTATGCCCCCTGGCTTACAAAACAAACCCAACTGATCATGCACAAAAGAGACAGCACCTGCAATTCCTGAGTTAAAAACAAAACCCCTCCCTTACTTCAGACATACAAAGAGCTTTGAAACCAGACCAAAAAAGTAGTCATCAATGATAGAAGAGTTTATTTTTCCTGTACCCATCGCAGTCCTCACAAAAATCCCAAAAAATTCTGGACCTCCATCAACAACCTGCATCTCCCAGGTAAACCCACTACTCCCAACCCCTTTCCACACAACACTGCCATTGAAACTGCCAGTCTCTTCAACAACTAATTCATAGAAACTATTCAAAAGCTCAGACAAAATCATACATCTCACCCAACCCCTCTATCAGCTCCTAACAAAACTCTTCCCAATACATTTTCTTTCCATCCAGTTCCAATTACCATTATTAAATCTCTTCTAAATAAACTTAAGCCTTGCTCTCCCTCTGATGACCAACTACCCTCCCACTTCCTAAAAATAGCTGCAAAGTCCATTGCCTACCCTGTCACTGTACTTCTTAATTGTTCTATCTATGAGGCTCTTGTCCTAGATATCTGGAAATCTTTTTATACAATCCTTTTCACAAAGGTGGCAACTCTACTGATCCCTCTAACTTTAGACCCATTGCTATCCAGTCCCCTCTTTCTAAAATTTTAGAACAGTGCATCCATGCTCAATCAAACACCTTCTTGACAACAATCTCCTTACCCCTACCCAACATGGCTTTAGACCCCACCACAGCACAGCCACTGCATTACTTTCCTTTACTTAAACAATAACTGAAGCCTGTGTCAATAACTTGCTTGTGTCCTGTCTATTCCTTGATCTTTCAAAGGCCTTTGATACTGTCTCTCCCTGTAAAGCCCTTACTAAACTTTCTGATCTACATCTCTCTTTGTCCATCAACATGTTCCCTAGCTATCTCTCAGGCAGGCGGCAATCTATCCACTGGCAAACTGTTCTCTCTCCATTCCTCCATGTAAATATTGGATTTCCCCAAGGATAGATTTTAGGCTTCCTTCTGTTCAACATATTCACTAACAAACCTCACTCTGCTACTAACCTTTCTAAACTTCTACAATATGCTGATGACTACATCTTATCACCTCTACCCACAACATCCCTGAACTCCTAGCTCTCACTCAACAAACCTTCACCTCTGTCAAAACCTGGCTCTCTGATAAACAATTCATACAAAATCCAAAAAAAGCTAAACTCCATCTCTTCTTCCTTAAAACACTCACCCAGTACAAACCCTGTTTCTCTATCACCTCTCTTAGTAATACCATCATCAAACCCAAATGCTATACCAAAGTACTTGGAGCAATTATTGATGATGAACTAAAATTCAATACTCATATCCAACAATGTATAAAAAAGACCCACCAGAAACTCAGACTTCTCTAGCACAACCGGAAATTTCTGTCACTTTCTTCTAAACCTTCCCTCTGTCAGTCCCTTCTTCTACCCTCCCTTCTCTACGCTGCCCCTGTCCTTACTAATGCTCAAACTTCACTTATCACTAAACTAGAACAAACTTATTACAAAATAGACAGGTTTGCGTCTAATCTCCTCTATAAATCCCATCACTGTCTCACCCTTAAATCACTCCAATGGCCAGAATTCTCTAAATAACTACTTCTACCCCAACTTCACATTACACACTCTATCCTGAATGACCCTTCTTCCTGCCCTTTCATCTCCAACCTAGTCTCCTACTACAACCCTCATTGTCACCTTCATGCTTCCAGCAAACACCTCCTTGACATATATAAACCCAATAAAAATAGAAGAGAGTCCCTCTACAGATAATGTGTTGCACATGCATAGAACTCGCTCCCTCAAAACATAAGAAACGTTCATCAAAAACACCTGTTCAAAAAAGAACTTACGATTTTTCTTCATTGTACATGGTCCTGCCCTTGTCTAACCCCCACCTGATCTAGCATCTTCTCAACTTTAACTACTTTTCCCTATTCTAGTCTCAGTGGCGGATGGTAACTTCAAATTAAAGGGGATCTGCAGGAGACAGCTGAATGGGTGGGGCCAATGGGAATGGGTATGGCTAACTAGAAAAAGGTGGAGCTGTGCTCAAAACCACTAAAACTGGGACTTTAATTAAATATGCTGCCCTGAGTGCCAAACCATCATTACAAGAGTCCAATCAAGACAAAATGATGTGTAGAAGAAAAAATATTTCAATGCATTGGCTACATGACAGCTTACTTAATATCTAGATGGAAACACAAAGATTGTGAGGCATAAAAAAATAAATTACTTTTTAAATACATTACTGGAATGCCAGTCAAAATCAATTATAAACAAAAACAAGCAGCACTCAACTCAAACCGCTTCTCCTTGCACTGCAGTTCTAATAATATTTACATTCAGCTTTATAAAATTACCAAGTAACATGCTGAAAGTAGCAATCTCTGTGATACCCCCACTTGTAAAAATGTTTCTTATCTAAAAAAAGCCTGATTCCTGACCACAACTATCTACTTGTTTCATGGGGAAGACATGATCAAAGTAAAAAATAAACAGCAAACTAAGAAACAAGCTCAAGATAAATTGCATAAAGGATTACTGCACACGTTATGGACCACACATGATAGAATGGCATTCTGTTTAGTTTACGGGTAAAGTCTGCAAAGATGGCTGCAAATCCCCAACAAATGTAATGAGCTTCTGAAAATACTGTAATCCTGTCCTTTATTACAAATACTGTCATATGCATTTCAAAACTTAAGGCTTATATGTTATCTAGTTATGTAAATATTCTTTGCATGGCAACAAGAAAAAGGCTTTCAATGTTGTTAATTCTTTAACAGTCTGCTTATTAAAGCTTACTTGTATCTTACAATCTCAGACAAGCTTACCTGATAGTCATTAAAGCATTGCTACTTAAAAACAGAGCAACAGGGCACTGCGACAGCATGCATTTTCTGAATAATAAGACGCATAAATCAACAGTATAAAAATACGACAGAAAACCTAAACATTCTGCAAAATCAAGGAAAGATGAAAAGCCACTGTCATACTTGTGTCTACCTTGGATGGGAGGATACACTGCACACCTACACTGCATAACTGCTCCTTGCCTTGCTTGGACACATCCAAAGTCACTACATGGGGGAGTGGGGTGCAACAAGTATGTTACAATTTGAAATGTCTCTGGCTGACAGTGATGGCTCTGACACTCATACCTCTCAACCTCAGAGCAAGAAATCTGGACAAAGCCATACATACAAGTGGGGCACAGGCCCAAAAATAAGGACAATTTTTAAATATTGCTCTTATAAACTTAGAAAGATAATAGAATAGTAGTAGGTCTTGCATTAGTATGCATTTTTTGAAGGGTATGAAATCTGAAACTCAAATGTCTGCCATTATTTTCTAACTTCAATCTTTAATGATTTGCCACTAATTTGCCAAAAAACTAGAATTTTATGAAAAATGGACCAAACGTGATGCAAAAATATAAAATTGCCACACAACAAAGCTGGGAACCTGTCAAAGAAGGGTCACCTTTTTAATATTAGTACTGTTAACTTGAGCAGCTGACAAAATAAGAGAATCTACATGCATTTCTGAAATAAAAGTAATCTATAACTCTGATCATTACAGTTATTTATAATTGTAAACCCTCCACATTTTCTTCCAAAATTGCCATTTTGCAGAGGGATTATTAGGGGGATAGCAACATTTTGAGCCAAAATTGGAGACAATTGGGAGGTTTGGATATTCCTAATTTTATAAAGTGATTTATTTGCACGTACCTCTCAACCTCTTAATGCAGGAAATCTGGACAAGGCCAAATATATTGTGGGAACATACAAACAGTACTAAAAATTGCTTTTGTATAAACTTAAGACAGTTGATAGAATAACAGGTCTTGCTTTAGCATGCATTTTTCTGAAGGTTATGATGTCTGAAACTCAATGTCTGTCATTATTTAATGACTTCATTCCTAAATGATTTGCCAGAAAACCACAAATATTATGAGGAACAAACCAAAAATAAGAAGCAAAAATGTATTCATTCTGCAAAAATCTGGACAGTTGAGAGGTATAGTTCAGCCGGAGCTGTCTTTGAGTTTGCTGCCCTTCACCCCTCACAAAAACATGGTTGAATGGAGCCTCCCCCCTGCAGCCATTCCCATGTCCCATTCCTTGGTTATTTTACCCCATTTACCATAAACACTGTAATGTGCATACTGATTTACTTCTGCGATGATTTGGATTTCATTTAAAAGTTTTATTTTGCATTTTACAGCACAAACAATAATGGATATCTACTACACAAAGCAATTTAGTCTCACAATGAAAATAGACTTAGCATTTAAACTTCTCTGCCTTTGAAACTTGCATTATTGAAACAGCATTGAAACCCACATTCAAAGAAAATACATTTTGCCAGTGTCATAAAAAGATTAACTTTGGACTGTTTTCAAATCAGAGGCCCCTTGCACATGAAACATACATGTGCTCTTTGATACACCTTCCTGAGTGTATTAAGTTATATTCCTTGTACAATACAGTACAGTTTTTCAAGGACATTTTAAATGTATTGTTTTGAAAATTTTTCCAGTAAACGATGAAACAAAATGCATGCACCAATAAAGACAAATTTGACCGATTCAGAATATTTCCATCATAAAGTGTACTCAAACTTCTAAAGTCTAACAGTATCGGTAAATATGCACAATCTCTGAAGAAGTAAAAGTCATCTAAATAATTCCACATTAAAGAAATCTGTAACTAATGAAGAGGTTGCTGCTAGCAAACAACTATATATTTCATTGTTTCCTCTACAAATAAACTGCCTGTTGCCCTTGAGGAATAAATTGTCTATGTTGCATTAAAACAATGATAAGCTCATAATATTGCAATAGGGAATGGATGGCAAACTGATAACAGGTTCATAGTTATTAGGTATCGTCACCAAAAAGGACTGGAGAATCAACCCCCTTTACAGCACAGTACAGTATCAGCAATGAATTTACCTACTGTGGGAGTAGAACCCACAGCCTTCTGCATCAAAAGCAAGTACTTTACCTGTTTTGCTATTAACAATGCATGCAAACACTATAAACACCACTAAACTTTTGTTCCCCTGCAGCTCTCAGCTCCTTGTAACATCTACTTAACACTCAGCTTTATCTCTAAATTTTGCAGCAAATGAAATCTGGAAAAAGCCAAAATGTATTGGGGGGGGGGGCAAAAACCCTAAAACCAAGGACACATTTTAAACATTGCTTGTATAATGTTGGAAAGTTGCTAGAATAAAATGCTATGTTACCGCTATACATTGCATTGCCAAGTCTTGAACCCAGGACCCTGTGCAAAACAGTCTGAGCAACATACTACTATGCCAAATCAGCAGTTTTATGAAAGAGAAAAAGACTGAACCTTAAATGGCTAACATTTAGTGAATTCAGTTCTCACAACAGCTGTCAACCTCTTAGCACAAAACACCTGAACAAAGATAATAATGGGGGATTGCTGCCCCCAAGTATATTCAGTGAATTCAGTTCTCAACATAGCTCTCAGCCCCTTAGCAAAAAACACCTGGACAAAGCCAGTAATGCGGGAATACAGCCCCCAAACATATTCAGTGAATTCATTTCTCACCATAGCTCTCAACCTTAGCACAAAAAACCTGGACAAAGCGAATAATGTGGGAATACAGTCCCAAAAATAGGGAAAATTTCAAATATCCATCTTAAAAACTTAGAAAATTGCTAGAATAAAAGGTTTTGTGTTACCATGTACTTTCTGAAGAATATGAGGTCAGAAATTGAAATGCCTGTCATTTTAATTTATTTAACATTTGTTAACCAGGAAAGTCTGACTTGGAACAAAAGCCAATTTTCAGCAGAGGCCCAGGGAGAAACACTCCAAACACATGTCTTTGTCAGATGGGAAGACATGCAGCCTCCACACAGAAGGCACCACATCCAAAAATCAAACAAGATAATCTGTAGCTGTCAGGCAACAATGCTACCATTGCACCACTGCACTACTGACTGTGTAAAGAAACAAAAATACAGAAACCACAGATTTTATGAGGAACAGAACAGAACAAATATGAGGCAAAAATCTGCATTTTTTTCAAATGGTGGTGGGTAGGGAATTCAGGCCCTTGCCACCTGCACCCAGGGTACAAGGTTCAAGCCTGAGGTATTCTTTCTCCACTACCGTGTGTTCTCTCTAGCCACCAGTATATAGCAACTGGGGTATTACACACACACACACACACACACACACACACACACACACACACACACACACACACACACACACACACACAGAGTACCTGAATGTTCTCAGCACACACACGGTTCTCAGTCCCATTCAAAGCTAATTGCTACACACAGTACCTGAATGTTCTTAGTCCCATTCAGTGTTCCAGTATCCTCAGTCCTGTCTTGCGCAAGCTAATGGCTGATTTCCTTGCAAGGAGGCTCAACTGTCCACCTGGCTGGTTTCCCCATCCTCTTGGCTGGTTTCCCCGTGAATGTAGGCTCCAGCCTGCAGATAATGCAGTCCAGAGTTCTTCTGTTCTATGTGGTCATCACTGCACAGACTTCTGGGCATCTGCAGGGCAGAGATGCCTTTCCACAGTCTGGAGTTCTGTGAGTTCTGGGACTCACAATTTTTTTTCCTTCTACAGGTGGGGGGGGGGGGGCTGCAGTCCTATAGCATGAGCCACCCCTGTCTACTCTTTACTTTCTTCTACTTGGCTCATATACCTTTATACCACCCTCTCCTCGCACTTCCATAGCATATATATTCATATATATCTTTATTTAAAAAAATGTTTTGATTGAAAGGTTTATCTATTTGTATGTACTTCATGTATGATATTCTCTAGATCTGTCAATTGTTATTTAACTTGCTCTATGTACACATATTCTCTAACTCTTGATTTTATTATATTTCATGGTGGTTTTAATTTTTTTTACTCTTATTTTTATTTTTGATTTGATTTTTATTGTAAAAAATATTTAATACTTCTGGAGCTTTTCTCCTCGGGTCCCCACTGAAAATGGGACGCTGGCTCAGTTGGACTAACCCAATTAACAAATGTCAATCAATCAATCAATCAATCAAATAAATAAATAAATAAATACATAAATAAAATAAATCTGAAAAAAGTTTTGTCCACTTGCAGTTGTGCTTTCAGTTCCTTATCTGATCAACTATACAGTTTCAAATCATCCACAAAAAGAAGATGAGAAGTCTTTACACTTTGCTGTTTTCTGGGAGCCAAACTGTAGCCATGACCTAATCTGTTAAGTAGATAGCTTAATGGGTTAAGGACAAGACAAAAAAGCAGTGGTGACAGACTCACCCTGGGATATCCCTCTTTGAATTTTTATCTCTGGAATAGTAATTTGTCCTTGTGGCTTAACTGCAAAATGGTTTGCCACTGTTTCATGGTCGCCGTAATGTAATCAGTCAGTGTAGGGTATATCCTATACATTTTTAAGCACTCTTATCCATGGATGTGGGATACTGTCAAATGCTTTTCTGTAGTCAATCCATTCCATACATAAAATTCTTCCCCTTTTTACAGTTCTCCATTATGACTTTATGTAACAGCAAATGGTTATTTGTTCCATATGACCTTCTTTTGTTACCCTTTTGTTTTATTGCCATGATTGAATTTTCTTCTAAACAACTTAAATTGTGTAGGCATCAGTTCCAGCCTATAGTTTATATGTCTTCAGAAGGCAAGTTATGTTATTTTTTCTGTTGTGAAATTTTCCATATCTGGGTGCCTCTTTTCACTCTTAAGTATGAATATTGTTTTCCCTGTTGTTAACCAGGTCGGTGTCTGTTCTAGGTGTGCATATAAATAGTTCTTACTCATGGCTAAATCTTCATGTAAAGATGTTAATACTTTTAGCCAGAAGTTAGGTACTTCATCTGGGCCTGGGGATTTCCATTTAGGAGTTTTTCTTAACTTTGTTTCAATCTCTCTGTCCATTACTTCATTCTATTTCATATTCTGAACATTTTAACTTCTTGTTCTTTATTTTACTTCTTCTATCCATTCAGCATCTTTGTTATATTCCACAGGATCTTCATAGCTATTTCTCCAAAATGTATCTATTTCTTCTTTTTTTGGTGGTGTTTCAATGCCTTTTGCCTTGTTTCCCAGTCCTATATAAAATCTTTTAGTGCCATCAATAAATTGCTTATTTTGTACTTTTCCTTTATATTTATCTGCATATCTTTACTTTATTTATTTTAGTTTATTTGTAATAGTGCTTGATAGATGATCTATTCTGATACTGCACGTTGCTCTTTTCACTTCTATCTTTCTGAATACTTTTGTTGATCTGTTTCCTCTTCTATACTCTTCTAATAGTGAAACTTCTTGTCTTAATTGCTTTATACAGTAGTTTACTTTGTTGGGTACTTCCATGATGGCATTTGACTTCAGTCCTTCCTTTCTCCTACTGCCCTGTGTTTTTGTGGTAAGACTTTGTCTGTTATTAATTTAGCTGCATGGTAATATGTTGTATTTACTTCTGTCATATCGCATGAATTTGTTTGAGCAGTCCTAATTACTGCGTTCATTTGTTTTATCAATCTTCTAACTCTTTGAATTTTATTGACTTGTTGTAGTCTATTTCTTTCATTGATCTTAATATGTCTGTTCATCTCTGTTAAATCAAGCAACTCTTCTCTTAGATCATTTTCTTCTAAATCGAGGACCCATTCTT